>NW_027516464.1:0-58676 GCF_048772815.1 Callospermophilus lateralis | reverse complement strand
AGTAGTTCTAAGTTCTATCTCTAAGGGTTTGTTTCCTCTTGAAGTACCCCATGCAGAAACTGGCAAAAAAACACTTTAGTTTGAAAGGGGTTGCCATGCTTCCAAAAAACTACTAGTTTGCTGAAATCTCAGCAAACATTTTTTTTTACCAAATCTTGATGATACTTGGTGGTAATGATCAGTTCACTAATCCCACTTGGCTGCCCAACTTTCACTCTTCTAGGTTCAAGCGTCGTTTCCAGTAACAGTTTGAATTTTAGGTTTCACTCTGTTTTTCTGCTATATAGATAGATGTGTTGAAACTCTAAATCAAACACGGTTTGTGCTAGCTCCGTGAAACTTGACAAAATGAAGTAGTTCTAAGTTCTATCTCTATGGTTTGTTTCCTCTTGAAGTACCCCATGCAGAGACTGGCAAAGAACACTTTCGTTTGAAAAGGCTGCCAAGCTTCAAAAACTACTAGTTTGCTGAAATCTCAGCAAACCTTTTTTCACCAAATCTTGATGATACTTGGTGGTAATGATCAGTTCACTAAGCCCACTTGGCTGCCCAATTTTCACTCTTGTAGGTTCAAGCGTTCGTTTCCCAGTAACACTTTGAATTTTAGGTTTCACTCTGTTTTCTGCTATATAGATAGATGTGTTTGAAACTCTATATCAAACACGGTTTGTGCTAGCTCCTTGAAACTTGACCAAATGAAGTAGTTCTAAGTTCTATCTCTATGGTTTGTTTCCTCTTGAAGTTCCCCATGCAGAGACTGGCGAAAAAACACTTTCATTTAAAGGGGTTGCCAACCTTCCAAAAAACTACTGGTTTGCTGAAATATCAGCAAACATTTTTCACCAAAACTTGATGATACTTGGTGGTAATGATCAGTTCACTAAGCCACTTGGCTGCCCAGAAATTTCACTCTTCTAGGTTCAAGCATTCGTTTCCAGTAACAGTTTGAATTTTTAGGTTTCACTCTGTTTTCTGCTATATAGATAGATGTGTTTGAAACTCTAAAATCAAACACGTTTGTGCTAGCTCCGTGAAACTTGACAAAATGAAGTAGTTCTAAGTTCTATCTCTATGGTTTGTTTCCTCTTGAAGTACCCCATGCAGAGACTGGCGAAGAACACTTTCGTTTGAAGGGTTGCCAAGCTTCCAAAAAACTACTCGTTTGCTGAAATCATCAGCAAACATTTTTTCACCAAATCTTGATGATACTTGGTGGTAATGATCAGTTCACTAATCCCACTTGGCTGCCCAACTTCACTCTTCTACGTTCAAGCGTTCGTTTCCAGTAACAGTTTGAAATTTTTAGGTTTCACTCTGTTTTCTACTATATAGATAGATGTGTTTGAAACTCTAAATCAAACCCGGTTGTGCTAGCTCCGTGAAACTTGACAAAATGAAGTAGTTCTAAGTTCTATCTCTATGGTTTGTTTCCTCTTGAAGTACCCCATGCAGAGACTGGCGAAAAACACTTTCGTTTGAAAGGGGTTGCCAAGCTTCCAAAAAACTACTCGTTTGCTGAAATCTCAGCAAACATTTTTTTCACCAATCTTGATGATACTTGGTGGTAATGATCAGTTCACTAAGCCCACTTGGCTGCCCAATTATCACTCTTCTAGGTTCAAGCGTTCGTTCCAGTAACAGTTTGAATTTTTAGGTTTCACTCTGTTTTTCTGCTATATAGATAGATGTGTTTGAAACTCTAAAATCAAACACGGTTTGTGCTAGCTCCGTGAAACTTGACAAAATGAAGTAGTTCTAAGTTCTATCTCTATGGTTGTTTCCTCTTGAAGTACCCCATGCAGAAACTGGAGAAAAACACTTTCGTTTGAAAGGGGTTGCCATGCTTCCAAAAAACTACTAGTTTGCTGAAATCTCAGCAAACATTTTTTCACCAAATCTTGATGATACTTGGTGGTAATGATAAGTTCACTAAGCCCACTTGGCTGCCCATTTTCACTCTTGTAGGTTCAAGCGTTCGTTTCCAGTAACACTTTAAATTTTTAGGTTTCACTCTGTTTTCTGCTATATAGATAGATGTGTTTGAAACTCTAAATCAAACACGGTTTGTGCTAGCTTTTTGAAACTTGACCAAATTAAGTGGTTCTAAGTCTATCTCTATGGTTTGTTTCCTCTTGAAGTACCCCATGCAGAGACTGGCAAAAACACTTTCGTTTTAAAAGGGGTTGCCAAGCTTCCAAAAAACTACTAGTTTGCTGAAATCTCAGCAAACAATTTTTTCACCAAATCTTGATGATAGTTGGTGGTAATGATCAGTTCACTAAACCCACTTGGCTGCCCTATTTTCACTCTTCTAGGTTCAAGCGTTCAGTTTCCAGTAACACTTTGAATTTTTAGGTTTCACTCTGTTTTCTGCTATATAGATAGATGTGTTGAAACTCTAAATCAAACACGTTTGTGCTAGCTCCTTGAAACTTGACCAAATGAAGTAGTTCTAAGTTCTATCTCTATGGTTTGTTTCCTCTTGAAGTACCCCATGCAGAGACTGGCGAAAAACACTTTCGTTTTAAAGGGGTTGCCAAGCTTCCAAAAAACTACTAGTTTGCTGAAATCTCAGCAACATTTTTCACCAAATCTTGATGATACTTGGTGGTAATGATCAGTTCACTAATCCCACTTTGGCTGCCCAACTTTCAATCTTCTAGGTTCAAGCGTTCGTTTCCAGTAACAGTTTGAATTTTTAGGTTTCACTCTGTTTTTTGCTATATAGATAGATGTGTTTGAAACTCTAAATCAAACACGGTTTGTGCTAGCTCCGTGAAACTTGACCAAATGAAGTAGTTCTAAGTTCTATCTCTATGGTTTGTTTCTCTTGAAGTACCCCATGCAGAGACTGGCGAAGAACACTTTCGTTTGAAAGGGGATGCCAAGCTTCCAAAAAACTACTCGTTTGCTGAAATCTCAGCAAACATTTCCTCACCAAATCTGATGATACTTGGTGATAATGATCAGTTCACTAAGCCCACTTGGCTGCCTAATTTTCACTCTTCTAGGTTCAAGCGTTCGTTCCAGTAACACTTTGAATCTTTAGGTTTCACTCTGTTTTCTGTTATATAGATAGATGTGTTTGAAACTCTAAATCAAACACGGTTTGTGGCTAGCTCCTTGAAACTTGACAAAATGAAGTAGTTCTAAGTTCTATCTCTATGGTTTGTTTCCTCTTGCAGGACCCATGCAGAAACTGGCGAAAAACACTTTCGTTTGAAAGGGGTTGCCATGCTTCCAAAAACTACTAGTTTGCTGAAATCTCAGCAAACATTTTTTCACCAAATCTTGATGATACTTGGTGGTAATGATCAGTTCACTAATCCCACTTGGCTGCCCGACTTTCACTCTTCTAGGTTCAAGCGTTCGTTTCCAGTAACAGTTTGAATTTTTAGGTTTCACTCTGTTTTCTGCTATATAGATAGATGTGTTTGAAACTCTAAATCAAACACGGTTTGTGCTAGCTCCGTGAACTTGACAAAATGAAGTAGTTCTAAGTTCTATCTCTATGGTTTGTTTCCTCTTGAAGTACCCCATGCAGAGACTGGCGAAGAACACATTCGTTTGAAAGGGGTTGCCAAGCTTCCAAAAAACTACTAGTTTGCTGAAATCTCAGCAAACATTTTTTCACCAAATCTTGATGATACTTGGTGGTAATGATCAGTTCACTAAGCCCACTTGGCTGCCCAATTTTCACTCTTCTAGGTTCAAGCGTTCGTTTCCAGTTACACTTTGAATTTTTAGGTTTAAATCTGTTTTCTGCTATATAGATAGATGTGTTTGAAACTCTAAATCAAAACACGGTTTGTGCTAGCTCCTTGAAAACTTGACCAAATGAAGTAGTTCTAAGTTCTATATTTATGGTTTGTTTCCTCTTGAAGTACCCCATGCAGAGACTGGCAAAAAACACTTTCGTTTGAAAGGGGTTGAAAGCTTCCAAAAAACTACTAGTTTGCTGAAATTTCAGCAAACATTTTTTCACCAAATCTTGATGATACTTGGTGGTAATGATCAGTTCACTAATCCCACTTGGCTCCCCAACTTTCAATCTTCTAGGTTCAAGCGTTCGTTTCCAGTAACACTTTGAATTTTTAGGTTTCACTCTGTTTTCTGCTATATAGATAGATGTGTTTGAAACTCTAAATCAAACAAGGTTTGTGCTAGCTCCGTGAAACTTGACAAAATGAAGTAGTTCTAAGTTCTATCTCTCTGGTTTGTTTCCTCTTGAAGTACCCCATGCAGAGACTGGCGAAGAACATTTTCGTTTGAAAGGGGTTGCCAAGCTTCCAAAAAACTACTCGTTTGCTGAAATCTCAGCAAACATTTTTTTCACCAAATCTTGATGATACTTGGTGGTAATGATCAGTTCACTAAGCCCACTTGGCTGCCCAATTTTCACTCTTCTAGGTTCAAGCGTTTGTTTCCAGTAACACTTTGAATTTTTAGGTTTCACTCTGTTTTCTGCTATATAGATAGATGTGTTTGAACTCTAAATCAAACACGGTTGTGCTAGCTCCGTGAAACTTTACCAAATGAAGTAGTTCTAAGTTCTATCTCTATGGTTTGTTTCCTCTTGAAGTACCCCATGCAGAGACTGGCGAAGAACACTTTCGTTTGAAAGGGGTTGCCAAGCTTCCAAAAACTACTCGTTTGCTGAAATCTCAGCAAACATTTTTTCACCAAATCTTGATGATACTTGGTGGTAATGATCAGTTCACTAATCCCACTTGGCTGCCCAATTTTCACTCTTCTAGGTTCAAGCGTTTCGTTTCCAGTAACACTTTGAATTTTTAGGTTTCACTCTGTGTTCTGCTATATAGATAGATGTGTTGAAACTCTAAATCAAAACACGGTTTGTGCTAGCTCCTTGAAACTTGACCAAATGAAGTAGTTCTAAGTTCTATCTCTATGGTTTGTTTCCTCTTGAAGTACCCCATGCAGAGACTGGCGAAGAACACTTTCGTTTGAAAGGGGTTCCAAGCTTCCAAAAAACTACTAGTTTGCTGAAATCTCAGCAACCATTTTTTCACCCAAATCTTGATGATACTTGGTCGTAATGATCAGATCACTAAGCCCACTTGGCTGCCCAACTTTCACTCTTCTAGGTTCAAGCGTTCGTTTCCAGTAACAGTTTGAATTTTTAGGTTTCACTCTGTTTTCTGCTATATAGATAGATGTGTTTGAAACTCTAAATCAAACACGGTTTGTGCTAGCTCCTTGAAACTTGACAAAATGAAGTAGTTCTAAGTTCTATCTCTATGGTTTGTTTCCTCTTGAAGTACCCCATGCAGAAACTGGCGAAAACACTTTCTTTGAAAGGGGTTGCCATGCTTCCAAAAAATACTAGTTTGCTGAAATCTCAGCAAACATTTTTTCACCAAATCTTGATGATACTTGGTGGTAATGATCAGTTCACTAATCCCACTGGCTGCCCTACTTTCACTCTTTCTAGGTTCAAGTGTCGTTTCCAGTAACAGTTTGAATTTTTAGGTTTCACTCTGTTTTTTGCTATATAGATAGATGTGTTTGAAACTCTAAATCAAACACGGTTTGTGCTAGCTCCTTGAAACTTGACCATATGAAGTAGTTCTAAGTTCTATCTCTATGGTTTGTTTCCTCTTGAAGTACCCCTTGAGAGACTGGCGAAAAACACTTTCATTTTTAAAGGGGTTGCCAACCTTCCAAAAAACTACTGGTTTGCTGAAATATCAGCAAACATTTTTTCACCAAAACTTGATGATACTTGGTGGTAATGATCAGTTCACTAAGCCACTTGGCTGCCCAGCTTTCACTCTTCTAGGTTCAAGCGTTCGTTTCCAGTAACAGTTTGAATTTTTAGGTTTCACTCTGTTTTCTGCTATATAGATAGATGTGTTTGAAACTCTAAATCAAACACGGTTTGTGGTAGCTCCGTGAAACTTGACAAAATGAAGTAGTTCTAAGTTCTATCTCTATGGTTTGTTTCCTCTTGAAGTACCCATGCAGAGACTGGCGAAGAACACTTTCGTTTGAAGGGGTTGCCAAGCTTCCAAAAAACTACTCGTTTGCTGAAATCTCAGCAAACATTTTTTCACCAAATCTTGATGATACTTGGTGGTAATGATCAGTTCACTAATCCCACTTGGCTGCCCAACTTTCACTCTTCTAGGTTCAAGCGTTCGTTTCTAGTAACAGTTTGATTTTTAGGATTCACTCTGTTTTCTGCTATATAGATAGATGTGTTTGAAACTCTAATCATAAACACGGTTTGTGCTAGCCTCCTTGAAACTTGAGAATTGAAGTAGTTCTAAGTTCTATCTCTATGGTTTTTCCTCTTGAAGTACCCATGCAGAAACTGCAAAAAAACACTTTAGTTTGAAAGGGGTTGCCATGCTTCCAAAAAACTACTAGTTTGCTGAAATCTCAGCAAACATTTTTTCACCAATCTTGATGATACTTGGTGGTAATGATCAGTTCACTAATCCACACTTAGCTGCCCAACTTTCACTCTTCTAGGTTCAAGTGTCGTTTCCAGTAACAGTTTGAATTTTTAGGTTTCACTCTGTTTTCTGCTATATAGATAGATGTGTTTGTAAACTCTAAATCAAACACGGTTTGTGCTAGCTCCGTGGAAACTTGACCAAATGAAGTAGTTCTAAGTTCTATCTCTATGGTTAGTTTCCTCTTGAAGTACCCATGCAGAGACTGGCGAAGAACACTTTCGTTTGAAAGGGTTGCCAAGCTTCCAAAAAACTACTCGTTTGCTGAAATCTCAGCAAACATTTTTTCACCAAATCTTGATGATACTTGGTGGTAATGATAAGTTCACTAATCCCACTTGGCTGCCCAACTTTCACTCTTCTAGGTTCAAGCGTTCGTTTCCAGTAACAGTTTGAATTTTTAGGTTTCACTCTGTTTTCTAATATATAGATAGTTGTGTTTGAAACTCTAATCAAACACGGTTTGTGCTAGCTCCGTGAAACTTGACAAAAAGAAGTAGTTCTAAGTTCTATCTCTATGGTTTGTTTCCTCTTGAAGTACCCCATGCAGAGACTGGCGAAAAACACTTTCATTTTAAAGGGTTGCCAACTTCCAAAAAACTACTGGTTTGCTGAAATATCAGCAAACATTTTTTCACCAAAACTTGATGATACTTGGTGGTAATGATCAGTTCACTAGCCCACTTGGCTGCCCAATTTTCACTCTTGTAGGTTCAAGCGTTCGTTTTCCAGTAACACTTTGAATTTATGGTTTCACTCTGTTTTCTGCTATATAGATAGATGTGTTTGAAACTCTATATCAAACACGGTTTGTGCTAGCTCCTTGAAACTTGACCAAATGAAGTAGTTCTAAGTTCTATCTCTATGGTTTGTTTTCTCTTGAAGGACCCCATGCAGAGACTGGCGAAAAACACTTTCGTTTGAAAGGGGTTGCCAAGCTTCCATAAAACTACTAGTTTGCTGAAATCTCAGCAAACATTTTTTCACCAAAACTTGATGATACTTGGTGGTAATGATCAGTCTCACTAATCCCCTTGGCTGCCCAACTTTCACTCTCTAGGTTCAAGCGTTCGTTTCCAGTAACAGTTTGAATTTTTAGGTTTCACTCTGTTTTCTACTATATAGATAGATGTGTTTGAAACTCTAAATCAAACACGGTTTGTGCTAGCTCCGTGAAACTTGACAAAATGAAGTAGTTCTAAGTTCTATCTCTATGGTTTGTTTCCTCTTGAAGTACCCCATGCAGAGACTGGCGAAAAAACACTTCTGTTTGAAAGGGATTGCCAAGCTTCCAAAAAACTACTAGTTTGCTGAAATCTCAGCAAACATTTTTTCAACAAAATCTTGATGATACTTGGGGGTAATGATCAGTTCACTAATCCCACTTGGCTGCCCAACTTTCACTCTTCTAGGTTCAAGCGTTCGTTTCCAGTAACAGTTTGAATTTTTAGGTTTCACTCTGTTTCTGCTATATAGATAGATGTGTTTGAAACTCTAAATCAAACCACGGTTTGTGCTAGCTCCTTGAAACTGAGAAATGAAGTTGTTCTAAGTTCCTATCTCTATGGTTTGTTTCCTTCTTGAAGTACCCCATGCAGAAACTGGCAAAAAAACACTTTAGTTTGAAAGGGGGTTGCCATGCTTCCAAAAAACTACTAGTTTGCTGAATCTCAGCAAACATTTTTTTCACCAAATCTTTGATGATACTTGGTGGTAATGATCAGTTCACTAATCCCACTTGGCTGCCCAACTTTCACTCTTCTAGGTTCAAGCGTCGTTTCCAGTAACAGTTTGAATTTTTAGGTTCACTCTGTTTTCTGCTATATAGATAGATGTGTTTGAAACTCTAAATCAAACACGGTTTGTGCTAGCCTCCCTGAAACTTGACAAAATGAAGTAGTCTAAGTTCTATCTCTATGGTTTGTTTCCTCTTGAAGTACCCCATGCAGAGACTGGCAAAGAACACTTTCGTTTGAAAGGGGTTGCCAAGCTTCCAAAAAACTACTAGTTTGCTGAAATCTCAGCAAACATTTTTTCACCAAATCTTGATGATACTTGGTGGTAAAGATCAGTTCACTAAGCCCACTTGGCTGCCCAATTTTCACTCTTGTAGGTTCAAGCGTTCGTTTCCAGTAACACTTTGAATTTTTAGGTTTCACTCTGTTTTCTGCTATATAGATAGATGTGTTTGAAACTCTATATCAAACACGGTTTGTGCTAGCTCCTTGAAACTTGACCAAATGAAGTAGTTCTAAGTTCTATGTCTATGGTTTGTTTCTCTTGAAGTACCCCATGAAGAGACTGGCGAAAAACACTTTCATTTTAAAGGGGTTGCCAACCTTCCAAAAAACTACTGGTTTGCTGAAATATCAGCAAACATTTTTTCACCAAAACTTGATGATACTTGGTGGTAATGATCAGTTCACTAAGCCCACTTGGCTGTCCAGCTTTCACTCTTCTAGGTTCAAGCGTTCGTTTCCAGTAACAGTTTGAATTTTTAGGTTTCACTCTGTTTTCTGCTATATAGATAGATGTGTTTGAAACTCTAAATCAAACACGGTTTGTGGTAGCTCCGTGAAACTTGACAAAATGAAGTAGTTCTAAGTTCCATCTCTATGGTTTGTTTCCTCTTGAAGTACCCCATGCAGAGACTGGCGAAGAACACTTTCGTTTGAAAGGGGTTGCCAAGCTTCCAAAAAACTACTCGTTTGCTGAAATCTCAGCAAACATTTTTTCACCAAATCTTGATGATACTTGGTGGTAATGATCAGTTCACTAATCCCACTTAGCTGCCCAACTTTCACTCTTCTAGGTTCAAGTGTCGTTTCCAGTAACAGTTTGAATTTTTAGGTTTCACTCTGTTTTCTGCTATATAGATAGATGTGTTTGAAACTCTAAATCAAACACGGTTTGTGCTAGCTCCGTGAAACTTGACCAAATGAAGTAGTTCTAAGTTCTATCTCTATGGTTTCTTTCCTCTTGAAGTACCCCATGCAGAGACTGGCGAAAAACACTTTCGTTTGAAAGGGATTGCCAAGCTTCCAAAAAACTACTAGTTTGCTGAAATCTCACCAAACATTTTTTCACCAAATCTTGATGATACTTGGGGGTAATGATCAGTTCACTAATCCCACTTGGCTGCCCAACTTTCACTCTTCTAGGTTCAAGCGTTCGTTTCCAGTAACAGTTTGAATTTTTAGGTTTCACTCTGTTTTCTGCTATATAGATAGATGTGTTTGAAACTCTAAATCAAACACGGTTTGTGCTAGCTCCTTGAAACTTGAGAAATGAAGTAGTTCTAAGTTCTATCTCTATGGTTTGTTTCCTCTTGAAGTACCCCATGCAGAAACTGGCAAAAAAACACTTTAGTTTGAAAGGGGTTGCCATGCTTCCAAAAAACTACTAGTTTGGTGAAATCTCAGCAAACATTTTTTTACCAAATCTTGATGATACTTGGTGGTAATGATCAGTTCACTAATCCCACTTGGCTGCCCAACTTTCACTCTTCTAGGTTCAAGCGTCGTTTCCAGTAACAGTTTGAATTTTTAGGTTTCACTCTGTTTTCTGCTATATAGATAGATGTGTTTGAAACTCTAAATCAAACACGGTTTGTGCTAGCTCCGTGAAACTTGACAAAATGAAGTAGTTCTAAGTTCTATCTCTATGGTTTGTTTCCTCTTGAAGTACCCCATGCAGAGACTGGCAAAGAACACTTTCGTTTGAAAGGGGATGCCAAGCTTCCAAAAAACTACTAGTTTGCTGAAATCTCAGCAAACATTTTTTCACCAAATCTTGATGATACTTGGTGGTAATGATCAGTTCACTAAGCCCACTTGGCTGCCCAATTTTCACTCTTGTAGGTTCAAGCGTTCGTTTCCAGTAACACTTTGAATTTTTAGGTTTCACTCTGTTTTCTGCTATATAGATAGATGTGTTTGAAACTCTATATCAAACACGGTTTGTGCTAGCTCCTTGAAACTTGACCAAATGAAGTAGTTCTAAGTTCTATCTCTATGGTTTGTTTCCTCTTGAAGTACCCCATGCAGAGACTGGCGAAAAACACTTTCATTTTAAAGGGGTTGCCAACCTTCCAAAAAACTACTGGTTTGCTGAAATATCAGCAAACATTTTTTCACCAAAACTTGATGATACTTGGTGGTAATGATCAGTTCACTAAGCCCACTTGGCTGCCCAGCTTTCACTCTTCTAGGTTCAAGCGTTCGTTTCCAGTAACAGTTTGAATTTTTAGGTTTCACTCTGTTTTCTGCTATATAGATAGATGTGTTTGAAACTCTAAATCAAACACGGTTTGTGCTAGCTCCGTGAAACTTGACAAAATGAAGTAGTTCTAAGTTCTATCTCTATGGTTTGTTTCCTCTTGAAGTACCCCATGCAGAGACTGGCGAAGAACACTTTCGTTTGAAAGGGGTTGCCAAGCTTCCAAAAAACTACTAGTTTGCTGAAATCTCAGCAAACATTTTTTCACCAAATCTTGATGATACTTGGTGGTAATGATCAGTTCACTAATCCCACTTGGCTGCCCAACTTTCACTCTTCTAGGTTCAAGCGTTCGTTTCCAGTAACAGTTTGAATTTTTAGGTTTCACTCTGTTTTCTACTATATAGATAGATGTGTTTGAAACTCTAAATCAAACACGGTTTGTGCTAGCTCCGTGAAACTTGACAAAATGAAGTAGTTCTAAGTTCTATCTCTATGGTTTGTTTCCTCTTGAAGTACCCCATGCAGAGACTGGCGAAAAACACTTTCGTTTGAAAGGGATTGCCAAGCTTCCAAAAAACTACTAGTTTGCTGAAATCTCAGCAAACATTTTTTCACCAAATCTTGATGATACTTGGGGGTAATGATCAGTTCACTAATCCCACTTGGCTGCCCAACTTTCACTCTTCTAGGTTCAAGCGTTCGTTTCCAGTAACAGTTTGAATTTTTAGGTTTCACTCTGTTTTCTGCTATATAGATAGATGTGTTTGAAACTCTAAATCAAAAACGGTTTGTGCTAGCTCCTTGAAACTTGAGAAATGAAGTAGTTCTAAGTTCTATCTCTATGGTTTGTTTCCTCTTGAAGTACCCCATGCAGAAACTGGCAAAAAAACACTTTAGTTTGAAAGGGGTTGCCATGCTTCCAAAAAACTACTAGTTTGCTGAAATCTCAGCAAACATTTTTTCACCAAATCTTGATGATACTTGGTGGTAATGATCAGTTCACTAATCCCACTTGGCTGCCCAACTTTCACTCTTCTAGGTTCAAGCGTCGTTTCCAGTAACAGTTTGAATTTTTAGGTTTCACTCTGTTTTCTGCTATATAGATAGATGTGTTTGAAACTCTAAATCAAACACGGTTTGTGCTAGCTCCCTGAAACTTGACAAAATGAAGTAGTTCTAAGTTCTATCTCTATGGTTTGTTTCCTCTTGAAGTACCCCATGCAGAGACTGGCAAAGAACACTTTCGTTTGAAAGGGGTTGCCAAGCTTCCAAAAAACTACTAGTTTGCTGAAATCTCAGCAAACATTTTTTCACCAAATCTTGATGATACTTGGTGGTAATGATCAGTTCACTAAGCCCACTTGGCTGCCCAATTTTCACTCTTGTAGGTTCAAGCGTTCGTTTCCAGTAACACTTTGAATTTTTAGGTTTCACTCTGTTTTCTGCTATATAGATAGATGTGTTTGAAACTCTATATCAAACACGGTTTGTGCTAGCTCCTTGAAACTTGACCAAATGAAGTAGTTCTAAGTTCTATCTCTATGGTTTGTTTCCTCTTGAAGTACCCCATGAAGAGACTGGCGAAAAACACTTTCATTTTAAAGGGGTTGCCAACCTTCCAAAAAACTACTGGTTTGCTGAAATATCAGCAAATATTTTTTCACCAAAACTTGATGATACTTGGTGGTAAAGATCAGTTCACTAAGCCCACTTGGCTGCCCAGCTTTCACTCTTCTAGGTTCAAGCGTTCGTTTCCAGTAACAGTTTGAATTTTTAGGTTTCACTCTGTTTTCTGCTATATAGATAGATGTGTTTGAAACTCTAAATCAAACACGGTTTGTGGTAGCTCCGTGAAACTTGACAAAATGAAGTAGTTCTAAGTTCTATCTCTATGGTTTGTTTCCTCTTGAAGTACCCCATGCAGAGACTGGCGAAGAACACTTTCGTTTGAAAGGGGTTGCCAAGCTTCCAAAAAACTACTCGTTTGCTGAAATCTCAGCAAACATTTTTTCACCAAATCTTGATGATACTTGGTGGTAATGATCAGTTCACTAAGCCCACTTGGCTGCCCAACTTTCACTCTTCTAGGTTCAAGCGTTCGTTTCCAGTAACAGTTTGAATTTTTAGGTTTCACTCTGTTTTCTGCTATATAGATAGATGTGTTTGAAACTCTAAATCAAACACGGTTTGTGCTAGCTCCTTGAAACTTGAGAAATGAAGTAGTTCTAAGTTCTATCTCTATGGTTTGTTTCCTCTTGAAGTACCCCATGCAGAAACTGGCAAAAAAACACTTTAGTTTGAAAGGGGTTGCCATGCTTCCAAAAAACTACTAGTTTGCTGAAATCTCAGCAAACATTTTTTCACCAAATCTTGATGATACTTGGTGGTAATGATCATTTCACTAATCCCACTTAGCTGCCCAACTTTCACTCTTCTAGGTTCAAGTGTCGTTTCCAGTAACAGTTTGAATTTTTAGGTTTCACTGTGTTTTCTGCTATATAGATAGATGTGTTTGAAACTCTAAATCAAACACGGTTTGTGCTAGCTCCGTGAAACTTGACCAAATGAAGTAGTTCTAAGTTCTATCTCTATGGTTTCTTTCCTCTTGAAGTACCCCATGCAGAGACTGGCGAAAAACACTTTCGTTTGAAAGGGGTTGCCAAGCTTCCAAAAAACTACTCGTTTGCTGAAATCTCAGCAAACATTTTTTCACCAAATCTTGATGATACTTGGGGGTAATGATCAGTTCACTAATCCCACTTGGCTGCCCAACTTTCACTCTTCTAGGTTCAAGCGTTCGTTTCCAGTAACAGTTTGAATTTTTAGGTTTCACTCTGTTTTCTGCTATATAGATAGATGTGTTTGAAACTCTAAATCAAACACGGTTTGTGCTAGCTCCTTGAAACTTGAGAAATGAAGTAGTTCTAAGTTCTATCTCTATGGTTTGTTTCCTCTTGAAGTACCCCATGCAGAAACTGGCAAAAAAACACTTTAGTTTGAAAGGGGTTGCCATGCTTCCAAAAAACTACTAGTTTGCTGAAATCTCAGCAAACATTTTTTTACCAAATCTTGATGATACTTGGTGGTAATGATCAGTTCACTAATCCCACTTGGCTGCCCAACTTTCACTCTTCTAGGTTCAAGCGTCGTTTCCAGTAACAGTTTGAATTTTTAGGTTTCACTCTGTTTTCTGCTATATAGATAGATGTGTTTGAAACTCTAAATCAAACACGGTTTGTGCTAGCTCCGTGAAACTTGACAAAATGAAGTAGTTCTAAGTTCTATCTCTATGGTTTGTTTCCTCTTGAAGTACCCCATGCAGAGACTGGCAAAGAACACTTTCGTTTGAAAAGGGATGCCAAGCTTCCAAAAACTACTAGTTTGCTGAAATCTCAGCAAACATTTTTTCACCAAATCTTGATGATACTTGGTGGTAATGATCAGTTCACTAAGCCCACTTGGCTGCCCAATTTTCACTCTTGTAGGTTCAAGCGTTCGTTTCCAGTAACACTTTGAATTTTTAGGTTTCACTCTGTTTTCTGCTATATAGATAGATGTGTTTGAAACTCTATATCAAACACGGTTTGTGCTAGCTTTTTGAAACTTGACCAAATGAAGTAGTTCTAAGTTCTATCTCTATGGTTTGTTTCCTCTTGAAGTTCCCCATGCAGAGACTGGCGAAAAACACTTTCATTTTAAAGGGGTTGCCAACCTTCCAAAAAACTACTGGTTTGCTGAAATATCAGCAAACATTTTTTCACCAAAACTTGATGATACTTGGTGGTAATGATCAGTTCACTAAGCCCACTTGGCTGCCCAGCTTTCACTCTTCTAGGTTCAAGCATTCGTTTCCAGTAACAGTTTGAATTTTTAGGTTTCACTCTGTTTTCTGCTATATAGATAGATGTGTTTGAAACTCTAAATCAAACACGGTTTGTGCTAGCTCCGTGAAACTTGACAAAATGAAGTAGTTCTAAGTTCTATCTCTATGGTTTGTTTCCTCTTGAAGTACCCCATGCAGAGACTGGCGAAGAACACTTTCGTTTGAAAGGGGTTGCCAAGCTTCCAAAAAACTACTCGTTTGCTGATATCTCAGCAAACATTTTTTCACCAAATCTTGATGATACTTGGTGGTAATGATCAGTTCACTAATCCCACTTGGCTGCCCAACTTTCACTCTTCTACGTTCAAGCGTTCGTTTCCAGTAACAGTTTGAATTTTTAGGTTTCACTCTGTTTTCTACTATATAGATAGATGTGTTTGAAACTCTAAATCAAACACGGTTTGTGCTAGCTCCGTGAAACTTGACAAAATGAAGTAGTTCTAAGTTCTATCTCTATGGTTTGTTTCCTCTTGAAGTACCCCATGCAGAGACTGGCGAAAAACACTTTCGTTTGAAAGGGGTTGCCAAGCTTCCAAAAAACTACTCGTTTGCTGAAATCTCAGCAAACATTTTTTCACCAAATCTTGATGATACTTGGTGGTAATGATCAGTTCACTAAGCCCACTTGGCTGCCCAATTATCACTCTTCTAGGTTCAAGCGTTCGTTTCCAGTAACAGTTTGAATTTTTAGGTTTCACTCTGTTTTCTGCTATATAGATAGATGTGTTTGAAACTCTAAATCAAACACGGTTTGTGCTAGCTCCGTGAAACTTGACAAAATGAAGTAGTTCTAAGTTCTATCTCTATGGTTTGTTTCCTCTTGAAGTACCCCATGCAGAAACTGGAGAAAAACACTTTCGTTTGAAAGGGGTTGCCATGCTTCCAAAAAACTACTAGTTTGCTGAAATCTCAGCAAACATTTTTTCACCAAATCTTGATGATACTTGGTGGTAATGATAAGTTCACTAAGCCCACTTGGCTGCCCAATTTTCACTCTTGTAGGTTCAAGCGTTCGTTTCCAGTAACACTTTAAATTTTTAGGTTTCACTCTGTTTTCTGCTATATAGATAGATGTGTTTGAAACTCTAAATCAAACACGGTTTGTGCTAGCTTTTTGAAACTTGACCAAATTAAGTGGTTCTAAGTTCTATCTCTATGGTTTGTTTCCTCTTGAAGTACCCCATGCAGAGACTGGCGAAAAACACTTTCGTTTTAAAGGGGTTGCCAAGCTTCCAAAAAACTACTAGTTTGCTGAAATCTCAGCAAACATTTTTTCACCAAATCTTGATGATAGTTGGTGGTAATGATCAGTTCACTAAACCCACTTGGCTGCCCTATTTTCACTCTTCTAGGTTCAAGCGTTCGTTTCCAGTAACACTTTGAATTTTTAGGTTTCACTCTGTTTTCTGCTATATAGATAGATGTGTTGAAACTCTAAATCAAACACGGTTTGTGCTAGCTCCTTGAAACTTGACCAAATGAAGTAGTTCTAAGTTCTATCTCTATGGTTTGTTTCCTCTTGAAGTACCCCATGCAGAGACTGGCGAAAAACACTTTCGTTTTAAAGGGGTTGCCAAGCTTCCAAAAAACTACTAGTTTGCTGAAATCTCAGCAAACAATTTTTCACCAAATCTTGATGATACTTGGTGGTAATGATCAGTTCACTAATCCCACTTGGCTGCCCAACTTTCAATCTTCTAGGTTCAAGCGTTCGTTTCCAGTAACAGTTTGAATTTTTAGGTTTCACTCTGTTTTTTGCTATATAGATAGATGTGTTTGAAACTCTAAATCAAACACGGTTTGTGCTAGCTCCGTGAAACTTGACCAAATGAAGTAGTTCTAAGTTCTATCTCTATGGTTTGTTTCCTCTTGAAGTACCCCATGCAGAGACTGGCGAAGAACACTTTCGTTTGAAAGGGGTTGCCAAGCTTCCAAAAAACTACTCGTTTGCTGAAATCTCAGCAAACATTTTCTCACCAAATCTTGATGATACTTGGTGATAATGATCAGTTCACTAAGCCCACTTGGCTGCCTAATTTTCACTCTTCTAGGTTCAAGCGTTCGTTTCCAGTAACACTTTGAATCTTTAGGTTTCACTCTGTTTTCTGTTATATAGATAGATGTGTTTGAAACTCTAAATCAAACACGGTTTGTGCTAGCTCCTTGAAACTTGACAAAATGAAGTAGTTCTAAGTTCTATCTCTATGGTTTGTTTCCTCTTGCAGTACCCCATGCAGAAACTGGCGAAAAACACTTTCGTTTGAAAGGGGTTGCCATGCTTCCAAAAAACTACTAGTTTGCTGAAATCTCAGCAAACATTTTTTCACCAAATCTTGATGATACTTGGTGGTAATGATCAGTTCACTAATCCCACTTGGCTGCCCGACTTTCACTCTTCTAGGTTCAAGCGTTCGTTTCCAGTAACAGTTTGAATTTTTAGGTTTCACTCTGTTTTCTGCTATATAGATAGATGTGTTTGAAACTCTAAATCAAACACGGTTTGTGCTAGCTCCGTGAAACTTGACAAAATGAAGTAGTTCTAAGTTCTATCTCTATGGATTGTTTCCTCTTGAAGTACCCCATGCAGAGACTGGCAAAGAACACTTTCGTTTGAAAGGGGTTGCCAAGCTTCCAAAAAACTACTAGTTTGCTGAAATCTCAGCAAACATTTTTTCACCAAATCTTGATGATACTTGGTGGTAATGATCAGTTCACTAAGCCCACTTGGCTGCCCAATTTTCACTCTTGTAGGTTCAATCGTTCGTTTCCAGTAACACTTTGAATTTTTAGGTTTCACTCTGTTTTCTGCTATATAGATAGATGTGTTTGAAACTCTAAATCAAACACGGTTTGTGCTAGCTCTTGAAACTTGACCAAATGAAGTAGTTCTAAGTTCTATCTCTATGGTTTGTTTCCTCTTGAAGTACCCCATGCAGAGACTGGCGAAAAACACTTTCGTTTGAAAGGGGTTGCCAACCTTCCAAAAAACTACTAGTTTGCTGAAATCTCAGCAAACATTTTTTCACCAAAACTTGATGGTACTTGATGGTAATGATCAGTTCACTAAGCCCACTTGGCTGCCCAATTTTTACTCTTCTAGGTTCAAGCGTTCGTTTCCAGTAACACTTTGAATTTTTAGGTTTCACTCTGTTTTCTGCTATATAGATAGATGTGTTTGAAACTCTAAATCAAACACGGTTTGTGCTAGCTCCTTGAAACTTGACAAAATGAAGTAGTTGTTAGTTCTATCTCTATGGTTTTTTTTTCTCTTGAAGTACCCCATGCAGAAACTGGCGAAAAACACTTTCGTTTGAAAGGGGTTGCCATGCTTCCAAAAAACTACTAGTTTGCTGAAATCTCAGCAAACATGTTTTCACCAAATCTTGATGATACTTGGTGGTAATGATCAGTTCACTAATCCCACTTGGCTGCCCAACTTTCACTCTTCTAGGTTCAAGCGTTCGTTTCCAGTAACAGTTTGAATTTTTAGGTTTCACTCTGTTTTCTGCTATATAGATATATGTGTTTGAAACTCAAAATCAAACACGGTTTGTGCTAGCTCCGTGAAGCTTGACAAAATGAAGTAGTTCTAAGTTCTATCTAGATGGTTTGTTTCCTCTTGAAGTACCGAATGCAGAGACTGGCGAAGAACACTTTCGTTTGAAAGGGGTTGCCAAGCTTCCAAAAAACTACTAGTTTGCTGAAATCTCAGCAAACATTTTTTCACCAAATCTTGATGATACTTGGTGGTAATGATCAATTCACTAAGCCCACTTGGCTGCCCAATTTTTACTCTTCTAGATTCAAGCGTTCGTTTCCAGTAACAGATTGAATTATTAGGTTTCACTCTGTTTTCTGCTATATAGATAGATGTCTTTGAAACTCTAAATCAAACACGGTTTGTGCTAGCTCCTTGAAACTTGACCAAATGAAGTAGTTCTAAGTTCTATCTCTATGGTTTTTTCCCTCTTGAAGTACCCCATGCAGAGACTGGCGAAAAACACTTTCGTTTTAAAGGGGTTGCCAAGCTTCCAAAAAACTACAAGTTTGCTGAAATCTCAGCAAACATTTTTTCACCAAATCTTGATGATACTTGGTGGTAATGATCAGTTCACTAATCCCACTTGGCTGAACAAATTTTATTCTTCTAGGTTGAAGCTTTCGTTTCCAGTGACTGTTTGAATTTTTAGGTTTCACTCTGTTTTCTCCAACATAGATAGCTGTGTTTGGAATTCTAAATCAAACACGGTTTGTGCTAGCTCCTTGAAACTTGACCAAATGAAGTAGTTCTACGTTCTATCTCTATGGTTTGTTACCTCTTGAAGTACCCCATGCAGAGACTGGCGAAAAACACTTTCGTTTGAAAGGGGTTGCCAAGCTTCCAAAAAACTACTAGTTTGCTGAAATCTCAGCAAACATTTTTTCACCAAATCTTGATGATACTTGGTGGTAATGATCAGTTCACTAAGCCCACTTGGCTGCCCAATTTTCACTCTTGTAGGTTCAAGCGTTCGTTTCCAGTAACACTTTGAATTTTTAGGTTTCACTCTGTTTTCTGCTATACAGATAGATGTGTTTGAAACTCTAAATCAAACACGGTTTGTGCTAGCTCCTTGAAACTTGACCAAATGAAGTAGTTCTAAGTTCTATCTCTATGGTTTGTTTCCTCTTGAAGTACCCCATGCAGAGACTGGCGAAAAACACTTCGTTTGAAAGCGGTTGCCAAGCTTCCAAAAAACTAGTAGTTTGCTGAAATCTCAGCAAACATTTTTTTCACCAAATCTTGATGATACTTGGTGGTAATGATCAGTTCACTAATCCCACTTGGCTGCCCAACTTTCACTCTTCTAGGTTCAAGCGTTCGTTTCCAGTAACAGTTTGAATTTTTAGGTTTCACTCTGTTTTCTGCTATATAGATAGATGTGTTTGAAACTCTAAATCAAACACAGTTTGTGCTAGCTCCGTGAAACTTGACAAAATGAAGTAGTTCTAAATTCTATCTCTATGGTTTGTTTCCTCTTGAAGTACCCCATGCAGAGACTGGCGAAGAACACTTTCGTTTGAAAGGGGTTGCCAAGCTTCCAAAAAACTTCTCGTTTGCTGAAATCTCAGCAAACATTTTTTCACCAAATCTTGATGATACTTGGTGGTAATGATCAGTTCACTAAGCCCACTTGGCTGCCCAATTTTCACTCTTCTAGGTTCAAGCGTTCGTTTCCAGTAACACTTTGAATTTTTAGGTTTCACTCTGTTTTCTGCTATATAGATAGATGTGTTGAAACTCTAAATCAAACACGGTTTGTGCTAGCTCCTTGAAACTTGACCAAATGAATTAGTTGTAAGTTCTATCTCTATGGTTTGTTTCCTCTTGAAGTACCCCATGCAGAGACTGGCGAAAAACACTTTCGTTTGAAAGGGGTTGCCAAGCTTCCAAAAAACTACTAGTTTGCTGACATCTCAGCAAACATTTTTTCACCAAAACTTGATGATACTTGGTGGTAAAGATCAGTTCACTAAGCCCACTTGGCTGCCCAACTTTCACTCTTCTAGGTTCAAGCGTTCGTTTCCAGTAACAGTTTGAATTTTTAGGTTTCACTCTGTTTTCTCCTATATAGATAGATGTGTTTGAAACTCTAAATCAAACACGGTTTGGACTAGCTCCGTGAAACTTGACAAAATGAAGTAGTTCTAAGTTCTATCTCTATGGTTTGTTTCCTTTTGAAGTACCCCATGCAGAGACTGGCGAAGAACACTTTCGTTTGAAAGGGGTTGCCAAGCTTCCAAAAAACTACTAGTTTGCTGAAATCTCAGCAACCATTTTTTCACCAAATCTTGATGATACTTGGTGGTAATGATCAGTTCACTAAGCCCACTTGGCTGCCCAATTTTCACTCTTCTAGGTTCAAGCGTTCGTTTCCAGTAACACTTTGAAATTTTAGGTTTCACTCTGTTTTCTGCTACATAGATAGATGTCTTTGAAACTCTAAATCAAACACGGTTTGTGCTAGCTCCTTGAAACTTGACCAAATGAAGTAGTTCTAAGTTCTATCTCTATGGTTTGTTTCCTCTTGAAGTACCCCATGCAGAGACTGGCGAAAAACACTTTCGTTTTAAAGGGGTTGCCAAGCTTCCAAAAAACTACTAGTTTGCTGAAATCTCAGCAAACATTTTTTCACCAAATCTTGATGATACTTGGTGGTAATGATCAGTTCACTAATCCCACTTGGCTGCCCAAATTTTATTCTTCTAGGTTGAAGCTTTCGTTTCCAGTGACTGTTTGAATTTTTAGGTTTCACTCTGTTTTCTCCTACATAGATAGCTGTGTTTGGAATTCTAAATCAAACACGGTTTGTGCTAGCTCCTTGAAACTTGACCAAATGAAGTAGTTCTAAGTTCTATCTCTATGGTTTGTTTCCTCTTGAAGTACCCCATGCAGAGACTGGCAAAAAACACTTTCGTTTTAAAGGGGTTGCCAACCTTCCAAAAAACTACTAGTTTGCTGAAATCTCAGCAAACATTTTTTCACCAAAACTTGATGATACTTGGTGGTAATGATCAGTTCACCAAGCCCACTTGGCTACCCAATTTTTACTTTTCTAGGTTCAAGCGTTCGTTTCCAGTAACACTTTGAATTTTTAGGTTTCACTCTGTTTTCTGCTATATAGATAGATGTCTTTGAAACTCTAAATCAAACAGGGTTTGTGCTACCTCCTTGAAACTTGAGAAAATGAATTAGTTGTAAGTTCTATCTCTATGGTTTGTTTCCTCTTGAAGTACCCCATGCAGAGACTGGCGAAAAACACTTTCGTTTGAAAGGGGTTTGCAAGCTTCCAAAAAACTACTAGTTTGCTGAAATCTCAGCAAACATTTTTTCACCAAATATTGATGATACTTGGTGGTAATGATCAGTTCACTAAGCCCACTTGGCTTCCCAATTTTTATTCTTCTAGGTTGAATCATTCGTTTCCAGTAACAGTTTGAATTTTTAGGTTTCACTCTGTTTTCTCCTACATAGATAGCTGTGTTTGGAAATCTAAATCAAACATGGTTTGTGCTAGCTCCTTGAAACTTGACCAAATGAAGTAGTTCTAAGTTCTATCTCTATGGTTTGTTTCCTCTTGAAGTACCCCATGCAGAGACTGGCGAAAAACACTTTCGTTTGAAAGGGGTTGCCAAGCTTCCAAAAAACTAGTAGTTTGCTGAAATCTCAGCAAACATTTTTTTCACCAAATCTTGATGATACTTGGTGGTAATGATCAGTTCACTAATCCCACTTGGCTGCCCAACTTTCACTCTTCTAGGTTCAAGCGTTCGTTTCCAGTAACAGTTTGAATTTTTAGGTTTCACTCTGTTTTCTGCTATATAGATAGATGTGTTTGAAACTCTAAATCAAACACGGTTTGTGCTAGCTCCTTGAAACTTGACAAAATGAAGTAGTTCTAAGTTCTATCTCTATGGTTTGTTTCCTCTTGAAGTACCCCATGCAGAAACTGGCGAAAAACACTTTCGTTTTAAAGGGGTTGCCATGCTTCCAAAAAACTACTAGTTTGCTGAAATCTCAGCAAACATTTTTTCACCAAATCTTGATGATACTTGGTGGTAATGATCAGTTCACTAATCCCACTTGGCTGCCCAACTTTCACTCTTCTAGGTTCAAGCGTTCGTTTCCAGTAACACTTTGAATTTTTAGGTTTCACTCTGTTTTCTGCTATATAGATAGATGTGTTTGAAACTCTAAATCAAACACGGTTTGTACTAGCTCCTTGAAACTTGACCAAATGAAGTAGTTCTAAGTTCTATCTCTATGGTTTGTTTCCTCTTGAAGTACCCATGCAGAGACTGGCGAAAAACACTTTCGTTTGAAAGGGGTTGCCAAGCTTCCAAAAAACTACTGGTTTGCTGAAATCTCAGCAAACATTTTTTCACCAAATCTTGATGATACTTGGTGGTAATGATCAGTTCACTAAGCCCACTTGGCTGCCCAATTTTCACTCTTCTAGGTTCAAGCGTTCGTTTCCAGTAACACTTTGAATTTTTAGGTTTCACTCTGTTTTCTGCTATACAGATAGATGTGTTTGAAACTCTAAATCAAACACGGTTTGTGCTAGCTCCTTGAAACTTGACCAAATGAAGTAGTTCTAAGTTCTATCTCTATGGTTTGTTTCCTCTTGAAGTACCCCATGCAGAGACTGGCGAAAAACACTTCGTTTGAAAGCGGTTGCCAAGCTTCCAAAAAACTAGTAGTTTGCTGAAATCTCAGCAAACATTTTTTTCACCAAATCTTGATGATACTTGGTGGTAATGATCAGTTCACTAATCCCACTTGGCTGCCCAACTTTCACTCTTCTAGGTTCAAGCGTTCGTTTCCAGTAACAGTTTGAATTTTTAGGTTTCACTCTGTTTTCTGCTATATAGATAGATGTGTTTGAAACTCTAAATCAAACACAGTTTGTGCTAGCTCCGTGAAACTTGACAAAATGAAGTAGTTCTAAATTCTATCTCTATGGTTTGTTTCCTCTTGAAGTACCCCATGCAGAGACTGGCGAAGAACACTTTCGTTTGAAAGGGGTTGCCAAGCTTCCAAAAAACTTCTCGTTTGCTGAAATCTCAGCAAACATTTTTTCACCAAATCTTGATGATACTTGGTGGTAATGATCAGTTCACTAAGCCCACTTGGCTGCCCAATTTTCACTCTTCTAGGTTCAAGCGTTCGTTTCCAGTAACACTTTGAATTTTTAGGTTTCACTCTGTTTTCTGCTATATAGATAGATGTGTTGAAACTCTAAATCAAACACGGTTTGTGCTAGCTCCTTGAAACTTGACCAAATGAAGTAGTTCTAAGTTCTATCTCTATGGTTTGTTTCCTCTTGAAGTACCCCATGCAGAGACTGGCGAAAAACACTTTCGTTTGAAAGGGGTTGCCAAGCTTCCAAAAAACTACTAGTTTGCTGACATCTCAGCAAACATTTTTTCACCAAAACTTGATGATACTTGGTGGTAATGATCAGTTCACTAAGCCCACTTGGCTGCCCAACTTTCACTCTTCTAGGTTCAAGCGTTCGTTTCCAGTAACAGTTTGAATTTTTAGGTTTCACTCTGTTTTCTCCTATATAGATAGATGTGTTTGAAACTCTAAATCAAACACGGTTTGGACTAGCTCCGTGAAACTTGACAAAATGAAGTAGTTCTAAGTTCTATCTCTATGGTTTGTTTCCTTTTGAAGTACCCCATGCAGAGACTGGCGAAGAACACTTTCGTTTGAAAGGGGTTGCCAAGCTTCCAAAAAACTACTAGTTTGCTGAAATCTCAGCAACCATTTTTTCACCAAATCTTGATGATACTTGGTGGTAATGATCAGTTCACTAAGCCCACTTGGCTGCCCAATTTTCACTCTTCTAGGATCAAGCGTTCGTTTCCAGTAACACTTTGAAATTTTAGGTTTCACTCTGTTTTCTGCTACATAGATAGATGTCTTTGAAACTCTAAATCAAACACGGTTTGTGCTAGCTCCTTGAAACTTGACCAAATGAAGTAGTTCTAAGTTCTATCTCTATGGTTTGTTTCCTCTTGAAGTACCCCATGCAGAGACTGGCGAAAAACACTTTCGTTTTAAAGGGGTTGCCAAGCTTCCAAAAAACTACTAGTTTGCTGAAATCTCAGCAAACATTTTTTCACCAAATCTTGATGATACTTGGTGGTAATGATGAGTTCACTAATCCCACTTGGCTGCAGAAATTTTATTCTTCTAGGTTCAAGCGTTCGTTTCCAGTGACTGTTTGAATTTTTAGGTTTCACTCTGTTTTCTCCTACATAGATAGCTGTGTTTGGAATTCTAAATCAAACACGGTTTGTGCTAGCTCCTTGAAACTTGACCAAATGAAGTAGTTCTAAGTTCTATCTCTATGGTTTGTTTCCTCTTGAAGTACCCCATGCAGAGACTGGCGAAAAACACTTTCGTTTTAAAGGGGTTGCCAACCTTCCAAAAAACTACTAGTTTGCTGAAATCTCAGCAAACATTTTTTCACCAAAACTTGATGATACTTGGTGGTAATGATCAGTTCACCAAGCCCACTTGGCTGCCCAATTTTTACTCTTCTAGGTTCAAGCGTTCGTTTCCAGTAACACTTTGAATTTTTAGGTTTCACTCTGTTTTCTGCTATATAGATAGATGTCTTTGAAACTCTAAATCAAACAGGGTTTGTGCTACCTCCTTGAAACTTGATAAAATGAATTAGTTGTAAGTTCTATCTCTATGGTTTGTTTCCTCTTGAAGTACCCCATGCAGAGACTGGCGAAAAACACTTTCGTTTGAAAGGGGTTTGCAAGCTTCCAAAAAACTACTAGTTTGCTGAAATCTCAGCAAACATTTTTTCACCAAATCTTGATGATACTTGGTGGTAATGATCAGTTCACTAATCCCACTTGGCTGCCCAACTTTCACTCTTCTAGGTTCAAGCGTTCGTTTCCAGTAACAGTTTGAATTTTTAGGTTTCACTCTGTTTTCTGCTATATAGATAGATGTGTTTGAAACTCTAAATCAAACACAGTTTGTGCTAGCTCCGTGAAACTTGACAAAATGAAGTAGTTCTAAGTTCTATCTCTATGGTTTGTTTCCTCTTGAAGTACCCCATGCAGAGACTGGCGAAGAACACTTTCGTTTGAAAGGGGTTGCCAAGCTTCCAAAAAACTACTCGTTTGCTGAAATCTCAGCAAACATTCTTTCACCAAATCTTGATGATACTGGTGGTAATGATCAGTTCACTAATCCCACTTGGCTGCCCAACTTTCACTCTTCTAGGTTCAAGCGTTCGTTTCCAGTAAAACTTTGAATTTTTAGGTTTCACTCTGTTTTCTGCTATATAGATAGATGTGTTTGAAACTCTAAATCAAACACGGTTTGTGCTAGCTCCTTGAAACTTGACCAAATGAAGTAGTTCTAAGTTCTATCTCTACGGTTTGTTTCCTCTTGAAGTACCCCATGCAGAGACTGGCGAAAAACACTTTCGTTTTAAAGGGGTTGCCAAGCTTCCAAAAAACTACTAGTTTGCTGAAATCTCAGCAAACATTGTTTCACCAAATCTTGATGATACTTGGTGGTAATGATCAGTTCACTAAGCCCACTTGGCTGCCCAATTTTCACTCTTCTAGGTTCAAGCGTTCGTTTCCAGTAACATTTTGAAATTTTAGGTTTCACTCTGTTTTCTGCTACATAGATAGATGTCTTTGAAACTCTAAATCAAACACGGTTTGTGCTAGCTACTTGAAACTTGACCAAATGAAGTAGTTCTAAGTTCTATCTCTATGGTTTGTTTCCTCTTGAAGTACCCCATGCAGAGACTGGCGAAAAACACTTTCCTTTTAAAGGGGTTGCCAAGCTTCCAAAAAACTACTAGTTTGCTGAAATCTCAGCAAACATTTTTTCACCAAATCTTGATGATACTTGGTGGAAATGATGAGTTCACTAATCCCACTTGGCTGCCCAAAATTTATTCTTCTAGGTTGAAGCTTTCTTTTCCAGTGACTGTTTGAATTTTTAGGTTTCACTCTGTTTTCTCCTACATAGATAGCTGTGTTTGGAATTCTAAATCAAACACGGTTTGTGCTAGCTCCTTGAAACTTGACCAAATGAAGTAGTTCTAAGTTCTATCTCTATGGTTTGTTTCCTCTTGAAGTACCCCATGCAGAGACTGGCGAAAAACACTTTCGTTTTAAAGGGGTTGCCAACCTTCCAAAAAACTACTAGTTTGCTGAAATCTCAGCAAACATTTTTTCACCAAAACTTGATGATACTTGGTGGTAATGATCAGTTCACCAAGCCCACTTGGCTGCCCAATTTTTACTCTTCTAGGTTCAAGCGTTCGTTTCCAGTAACACTTTGAAATTTTAGGTTTCACTCTGTTTTCTGCTATATAGATAGATGTCTTTGAAACTCTAAATCAAACAGGGTTTGTGCTACCTCCTTGAAACTTGATAAAATAAATTAGTTGTAAGTTCTATCTCTATGGTTTGTTTTCTCTTGAAGTACCCCATGCAGAGACTGGGGAAAAACACTTTCGTTTGTAAGGGGTTGCCAAGCTTCCAAAAAACTACTAGTTTGCTGAAATCTCAGCAAACATTTTTTCACCAAATATTGATGATACTTGGTGGTAATGATCAGTTCACTAATCCCACTTGGCTGCCCAATTTTTATTCTTCTAGGTTGAAGCATTCGCTTCCAGTAACAGTTTGAATTTTTAGGTTTCACTCTGTTTTCTCCCACATAGATAGCTGTGTTTGGAATTCTAAATCAAACACGGTTTGTGCTAGCTCCTTGAAACTTGACCAAATGAAGTAGTTCTAAGTTCTATCTCTATGGTTTGTTTCCTCTTGAAGTACCCCATGCAGAGACTGGCGAAAAACACTTCGTTTGAAAGGGGTTGCCAAGCTTCCAAAAAACTAGTAGTTTGCTGAAATCTCAGCAAACATTTTTTCACCAAATCTTGATGATTCTTGGTGGTAATGATCAGTTCACTAATCCCACTTGGCTGCCCAACTTTCAATCTTCTAGGTTCAAGCGTTCGTTTCCAGTAACAGTTTGAATTTTTAGGTTTCACTCTGTTTTCTGCTATATAGATAGATGTGTTTGAAACTCTAAATCAAACACGGTTTGTGCTAGCTCCGTGAAACTTGACAAAATGAAGTAGTTCTAAGTTCTATCTCTATGGTTTGTTTCCTCTTGAAGTACCCCATGCAGAGACTGGCGAAGAACACTTTCGTTTGAAAGGGGTTGCCAAGCTTCCAAAAAACTTCTCGTTTGCTGAAATCTCAGCAAACATTTTTTCACCAAATCTTGATGATACTTGGTGGTAATGATCAGTTCACTAAGCCCACTTGGCTGCCCAATTTTCACTCTTCTAGGTTCAAGCGTTCGTTTCCAGTAACACTTTGAATTTTTAGGTTTCACTCTGTTTTCTGCTATATAGATAGATGTGTTGAAACTCTAAATCAAACACGGTTTGTGCTAGCTCCTTGAAACTTGACCAAATGAAGTAGTTCTAAGTTCTATCTCTATGGTTTGTTTCCTCTTGAAGTACCCCATGCAGAGACTGGCGAAAAACACTTTCGTTTGAAAGGGGTTGCCAAGCTTCCAAAAAACTACTAGTTTGCTGACATCTCAGCAAACATTTTTTCACCAAAACTTGATGATACTTGGTGGTAATGATCAGTTCACTAAGCCCACTTGGCTGCCCAACTTTCACTCTTCTAGGTTCAAGCGTTCGTTTCCAGTAACAGTTTGAATTTTTAGGTTTCACTCTGTTTTCTCCTATATAGATAGATGTGTTTGAAACTCTAAATCAAACACGGTTTGGACTAGCTCCGTGAAACTTGACAAAATGAAGTAGTTCTAAGTTCTATCTCTATGGTTTGTTTCCTTTTGAAGTACCCCATGCAGAGACTGGCGAAGAACACTTTCGTTTGAAAGGGGTTGCCAAGCTTCCAAAAAACTACTAGTTTGCTGAAATCTCAGCAACCATTTTTTCACCAAATCTTGATGATACTTGGTGGTAATGATCAGTTCACTAAGCCCACTTGGCTGCCCAATTTTCACTCTTCTAGGATCAAGCGTTCGTTTCCAGTAACACTTTGAAATTTTAGGTTTCACTCTGTTTTCTGCTACATAGATAGATGTCTTTGAAACTCTAAATCAAACACGGTTTGTGCTAGCTCCTTGAAACTTGACCAAATGAAGTAGTTCTAAGTTCTATCTCTATGGTTTGTTTCCTCTTGAAGTACCCCATGCAGAGACTGGCGAAAAACACTTTCGTTTTAAAGGGGTTGCCAAGCTTCCAAAAAACTACTAGTTTGCTGAAATCTCAGCAAACATTTTTTCACCAAATCTTGATGATACTTGGTGGTAATGATGAGTTCACTAATCCCACTTGGCTGCAGAAATTTTATTCTTCTAGGTTCAAGCGTTCGTTTCCAGTGACTGTTTGAATTTTTAGGTTTCACTCTGTTTTCTCCTACATAGATAGCTGTGTTTGGAATTCTAAATCAAACACGGTTTGTGCTAGCTCCTTGAAACTTGACCAAATGAAGTAGTTCTAAGTTCTATCTCTATGGTTTGTTTCCTCTTGAAGTACCCCATGCAGAGACTGGCGAAAAACACTTTCGTTTTAAAGGGGTTGCCAACCTTCCAAAAAACTACTAGTTTGCTGAAATCTCAGCAAACATTTTTTCACCAAAACTTGATGATACTTGGTGGTAATGATCAGTTCACCAAGCCCACTTGGCTGCCCAATTTTTACTCTTCTAGGTTCAAGCGTTCGTTTCCAGTAACACTTTGAATTTTTAGGTTTCACTCTGTTTTCTGCTATATAGATAGATGTCTTTGAAACTCTAAATCAAACAGGGTTTGTGCTACCTCCTTGAAACTTGATAAAATGAATTAGTTGTAAGTTCTATCTCTATGGTTTGTTTCCTCTTGAAGTACCCCATGCAGAGACTGGCGAAAAACACTTTCGTTTGAAAGGGGTTTGCAAGCTTCCAAAAAACTACTAGTTTGCTGAAATCTCAGCAAACATTTTTTCACCAAATCTTGATGATACTTGGTGGTAATGATCAGTTCACTAATCCCACTTGGCTGCCCAACTTTCACTCTTCTAGGTTCAAGCGTTCGTTTCCAGTAACAGTTTGAATTTTTAGGTTTCACTCTGTTTTCTGCTATATAGATAGATGTGTTTGAAACTCTAAATCAAACACAGTTTGTGCTAGCTCCGTGAAACTTGACAAAATGAAGTAGTTCTAAGTTCTATCTCTATGGTTTGTTTCCTCTTGAAGTACCCCATGCAGAGACTGGCGAAGAACACTTTCGTTTGAAAGGGGTTGCCAAGCTTCCAAAAAACTACTCGTTTGCTGAAATCTCAGCAAACATTCTTTCACCAAATCTTGATGATACTGGTGGTAATGATCAGTTCACTAATCCCACTTGGCTGCCCAACTTTCACTCTTCTAGGTTCAAGCGTTCGTTTCCAGTAAAACTTTGAATTTTTAGGTTTCACTCTGTTTTCTGCTATATAGATAGATGTGTTTGAAACTCTAAATCAAACACGGTTTGTGCTAGCTCCTTGAAACTTGACCAAATGAAGTAGTTCTAAGTTCTATCTCTACGGTTTGTTTCCTCTTGAAGTACCCCATGCAGAGACTGGCGAAAAACACTTTCGTTTTAAAGGGGTTGCCAAGCTTCCAAAAAACTACTAGTTTGCTGAAATCTCAGCAAACATTGTTTCACCAAATCTTGATGATACTTGGTGGTAATGATCAGTTCACTAAGCCCACTTGGCTGCCCAATTTTCACTCTTCTAGGTTCAAGCGTTCGTTTCCAGTAACATTTTGAAATTTTAGGTTTCACTCTGTTTTCTGCTACATAGATAGATGTCTTTGAAACTCTAAATCAAACACGGTTTGTGCTAGCTACTTGAAACTTGACCAAATGAAGTAGTTCTAAGTTCTATCTCTATGGTTTGTTTCCTCTTGAAGTACCCCATGCAGAGACTGGCGAAAAACACTTTCCTTTTAAAGGGGTTGCCAAGCTTCCAAAAAACTACTAGTTTGCTGAAATCTCAGCAAACATTGTTTCACCAAATCTTGATGATACTTGGTGGTAATGATCAGTTCACTAAGCCCACTTGGCTGCCCAATTTTCACTCTTCTAGGTTCAAGCGTTCGTTTCCAGTAACATTTTGAAATTTTAGGTTTCACTCTGTTTTCTGCTACATAGATAGATGTCTTTGAAACTCTAAATCAAACACGGTTTGTGCTAGCTACTTGAAACTTGACCAAATGAAGTAGTTCTAAGTTCTATCTCTATGGTTTGTTTCCTCTTGAAGTACCCCATGCAGAGACTGGCGAAAAACACTTTCCTTTTAAAGGGGTTGCCAAGCTTCCAAAAAACTACTAGTTTGCTGAAATCTCAGCAAACATTTTTTCACCAAATCTTGATGATACTTGGTGGAAATGATGAGTTCACTAATCCCACTTGGCTGCCCAAAATTTATTCTTCTAGGTTGAAGCTTTCTTTTCCAGTGACTGTTTGAATTTTTAGGTTTCACTCTGTTTTCTCCTACATAGATAGCTGTGTTTGGAATTCTAAATCAAACACGGTTTGTGCTAGCTCCTTGAAACTTGACCAAATGAAGTAGTTCTAAGTTCTATCTCTATGGTTTGTTTCCTCTTGAAGTACCCCATGCAGAGACTGGCGAAAAACACTTTCGTTTTAAAGGGGTTGCCAACCTTCCAAAAAACTACTAGTTTGCTGAAATCTCAGCAAACATTTTTTCACCAAAACTTGATGATACTTGGTGGTAATGATCAGTTCACCAAGCCCACTTGGCTGCCCAATTTTTACTCTTCTAGGTTCAAGCGTTCGTTTCCAGTAACACTTTGAAATTTTAGGTTTCACTCTGTTTTCTGCTATATAGATAGATGTCTTTGAAACTCTAAATCAAACAGGGTTTGTGCTACCTCCTTGAAACTTGATAAAATAAATTAGTTGTAAGTTCTATCTCTATGGTTTGTTTTCTCTTGAAGTACCCCATGCAGAGACTGGGGAAAAACACTTTCGTTTGTAAGGGGTTGCCAAGCTTCCAAAAAACTACTAGTTTGCTGAAATCTCAGCAAACATTTTTTCACCAAATATTGATGATACTTGGTGGTAATGATCAGTTCACTAATCCCACTTGGCTGCCCAATTTTTATTCTTCTAGGTTGAAGCATTCGCTTCCAGTAACAGTTTGAATTTTTAGGTTTCACTCTGTTTTCTCCCACATAGATAGCTGTGTTTGGAATTCTAAATCAAACACGGTTTGTGCTAGCTCCTTGAAACTTGACCAAATGAAGTAGTTCTAAGTTCTATCTCTATGGTTTGTTTCCTCTTGAAGTACCCCATGCAGAGACTGGCGAAAAACACTTCGTTTGAAAGGGGTTGCCAAGCTTCCAAAAAACTAGTAGTTTGCTGAAATCTCAGCAAACATTTTTTCACCAAATCTTGATGATTCTTGGTGGTAATGATCAGTTCACTAATCCCACTTGGCTGCCCAACTTTCAATCTTCTAGGTTCAAGCGTTCGTTTCCAGTAACAGTTTGAATTTTTAGGTTTCACTCTGTTTTCTGCTATATAGATAGATGTGTTTGAAACTCTAAATCAAACACGGTTTGTGCTAGCTCCGTGAAACTTGACAAAATGAAGTAGTTCTAAGTTCTATCTCTATGGTTTGTTTCCTCTTGAGGTACCCCATGCAGAGACTTTCGAAGAACACTTTCGTTTGAAAGGGGTTGCCAAGCTTCCAAAAAACTACTCGTTTGCTGAAATCTCAGCAAACATTTTTTCACCATATCTTGATGATACTTGGTGGTAATGATCAGTTCACTAAGCCCACTTGGCTGCCCAATTTTCACTCTTCTAGGTTCAAGCGTTCGTTTCCAGTAACACTTTGAATTTTTAGGTTTCACTCTGTTTTCTGCTATATAGATAGATGTGTTGAAACTCTAAATCAAACACGGTTTGTGCTAGCTCCTTGAAACTTGACCAAATGAAGTAGTTCTAAGTTCTATCTCTATGGTTTGTTTCCTCTTAAAGTACCCCATGCAGAGACTGGCGAAAAACACTTTCGTTTTAAAGGGGTTGCCAAGCTTCCAAAAAACTACTAGTTTGCTGAAATCTCAGCAAACATTGTTTCACCAAATCTTGATGATACTTGGTGGTAATGATCAGTTCACTAAGCCCACTTGGCTGCCCAATTTTCACTCTTCTAGGTTCAAGCGTTCGTTTCCAGTAACATTTTGAAATTTTAGGTTTCACTCTGTTTTCTGCTACATAGATAGATGTCTTTGAAACTCTAAATCAAACACGGTTTGTGCTAGCTACTTGAAACTTGACCAAATGAAGTAGTTCTAAGTTCTATCTCTATGGTTTGTTTCCTCTTGAAGTACCCCATGCAGAGACTGGCGAAAAACACTTTCCTTTTAAAGGGGTTGCCAAGCTTCCAAAAAACTACTAGTTTGCTGAAATCTCAGCAACATTTTTTCACCAAATCTTGATGATACTTGGTGGAAATGATGAGTTCACTAATCCCACTTGGCTGCCCAAAATTTATTCTTCTAGGTTGAAGCTTTCTTTTCCAGTGACTGTTTGAATTTTTAGGTTTCACTCTGTTTTCTCCTACATAGATAGCTGTGTTTGGAATTCTAAATCAAACACGGTTTGTGCTAGCTCCTTGAAACTTGACCAAATGAAGTAGTTCTAAGTTCTATCTCTATGGTTTGTTTCCTCTTGAAGTACCCCATGCAGAGACTGGCGAAAAACACTTTCGTTTTAAAGGGGTTGCCAACCTTCCGAAAAACTACTAGTTTGCTGAAATCTCAGCAAACATTTTTTCACCAAAACTTGATGATACTTGGTGGTAATGATCAGTTCACCAAGCCCACTTGGCTGCCCAATTTTTACTCTTCTAGGTTCAAGCGTTCGTTTCCAGTAACACTTTGAAATTTTAGGTTTCACTCTGTTTTCTGCTATATAGATAGATGTCTTTGAAACTCTAAATCAAACAGGGTTTGTGCTACCTCCTTGAAACTTGATAAAATGAATTAGTTGTAAGTTCTATCTCTATGGTTTGTTTCCTCTTGAAGTACCCCATGCAGAGACTGGGGAAAAACACTTTCGTTTGAAAGGGGTTGCCAAGCTTCCAAAAAACTACTAGTTTGCTGAAATCTCAGCAAACATTTTTTCACCAAATATTGATGATACTTGGTGGTAATGATCAGTTCACTAATCCCACTTGGCTGCCCAATTTTTATTCTTCTAGGTTGAAGCATTCGTTTCCAGTAACAGTTTGAATTTTTAGGTTTCACTCTGTTTTCTCCCACATAGATAGCTGTGTTTGGAATTCTAAATCAAACACGGTTTGTGCTAGCTCCTTGAAACTTGACCAAATGAAGAAGTTCTAAGTTCTATCTCTATGGTTTGTTTCCTCTTGAAGTACCCCATGCAGAGACTGGCGAAAAACACTTCGTTTGAAAGGGGTTGCCAAGCTTCCAAAAAACTAGTAGTTTGCTGAAATCTCAGCAAACATTTTTTCACCAAATCTTGATGATTCTTGGTGGTAATGATCAGTTCACTAATCCCACTTGGCTGCCCAACTTTCAATCTTCTAGGTTCAAGCGTTCGTTTCCAGTAACAGTTTGAATTTTTAGGTTTCACTCTGTTTTCTGCTATATAGATAGATGTGTTTGAAACTCTAAATCAAACACGGTTTGTGCTAGCTCCGTGAAACTTGACAAAATGAAGTAGTTCTAAGTTCTATCTCTATGGTTTGTTTCCTCTTGAGGTACCCCATGCAGAGACTTTCGAAGAACACTTTCGTTTGAAAGGGGTTGCCAAGCTTCCAAAAAACTACTCGTTTGCTGAAATCTCAGCAAACATTTTTTCACCATATCTTGATGATACTTGGTGGTAATGATCAGTTCACTAAGCCCACTTGGCTGCCCAATTTTCACTCTTCTAGGTTCAAGCGTTCGTTTCCAGTAACACTTTGAATTTTTAGGTTTCACTCTGTTTTCTGCTATATAGATAGATGTGTTGAAACTCTAAATCAAACACGGTTTGTGCTAGCTCCTTGAAACTTGACCAAATGAAGTAGTTCTAAGTTCTATCTCTATGGTTTGTTTCCTCTTGAAGTACCCCATGCAGAGACTGGCGAAAAACACTTTCGTTTGAAAGGGGTTGCCAAGCTTCCAAAAAACTACTAGTTTGCTGAAATCTCAGCAAACATTTTTTCACCAAATTTTGATGATACTTGGTGGTAATGATGAGTTCACTAATCCCACTTGGTTGCCGAAATTTTATTCTTCTAGGTTGAAGCTTTCGTTTCCAGTGACTGTTTGAATTTTTAGTTTTCACTCTGTTTTCTCCTACATAGATAGCTGTGTTTGGAATTCTAAATCAAACACGGTTTGTGCTAGCTCCTTGAAACTTGACCAAATGAAGTAGTTCTAAGTTCTATCTCTATGGTTTGTTTCCTCTTGAAGTACCCCATGCAGAGACTGGCGAAAAACACTTTCGTTTGAAAGGGGTTGCCAAGCTTCCAAAAAACTAGTAGTTTGCTGAAATCTCAGCAACCATTTTTTTCACCAAATCTTGATGATTCTTGGTGGTAATGATCAGTTCACTAAGCCCACTTGGCTGCCCAATTTTCACTCTTCTAGGTTCAAGCGTTCGTTTCCAGTAACACTTTGAAATTTTAGGTTTCACTCTGTTTTCTGCTACATAGATAGATGTCTTTGAAACTCTAAATCAAACACGGTTTGTGCTAGCTCCTTGAAACTTGACCAAATGAAGTAGTTCTAAGTTCTATCTCTATGGTTTGTTTCCTCTTGAAGTACCCCATGCAGAGACTGGCGAAAAACACTTTCGTTTGAAAGGGGTTGCCAAGCTTCCAAAAAACTACTAGTTTGCTGAAATCTCAGCAAACATTTTTTCACCAAATCTTGATGATACTTGGTGGTAATGATCAGTTCACTAATCCCACTTGGCTGCCCAAATTTTATTCTTCTAGGTTGAAGCTTTCGTTTCCAGTGACTGTTTGAATTTTTAGGTTTCACTCTGTTTTCTCCTACACAGATAGCTGTGTTTGGAATTCTAAATCAAACACCGTTTGTGCTAGCTCCTTGAAACTTGATCAAATGAAGTAGTTCTAAGTTCTATCTCTATGGTTTGTTTCCTCTTGAAGTACCCCATGCAGAGACTGGCGAAAAACACTTTCGTTTTAAAGGGGTTGCCAACCTTCCAAAAAACTACTAGTTTGCTGAAATCTCAGCAAACATTTTTTCACCAAAACTTGATGATACTTGGTGGTAATGATCAGTTCACCAAGCCCACTTGGCTGCCCAATTTTTACTCTTCTAGGTTCAAGCGTTCGTTTCCAGTAACACTTTGAATTTTTAGGTTTCACTCTGTTTTCTGCTATATAGATAGATGTCTTTGAAACTCTAAATCAAACAGGGTTTGTGCTACCTCCTTGAAACTTGATAAAATGAATTAGTTGTAAGTTCTATCTCTATGGTTTGTTTCCTCTTGAAGTACCCCATGCAGAGACTGGCGAAGAACACTTTCGTTTGAAACGGGTTGCCAAGCTTCCAAAAAACTACTTGTTTGCTGAAATCTCAGCAAACATTTTTTCACCAAATCTTGATGATACTTGGTGGTAATGATCAGTTCACTAAGCCCACTTGGCTGCCCAATTTTCACTCTTCTAGGTTCAAGCGTTCGTTTCCAGTAACACTTTGAATTTTTAGGTTTCACTCTGTTTTCTGCTATATAGATAGATGTGTTGAAACTCTAAATCAAACACGGTTTGTGCTAGCTCCTTGAAACTTGACCAAATGAAGTAGTTCTAAGTTCTATCTCTATGGTTTTTTTCCTCTTGAAGTACCCCATGCAGAGACTGGCGAAAAACACTTTCGTTTTAAAGGGGTTGCCAAGCTTCCAAAAAACTACTAGTTTGCTGAAATCTCAGCAAACATTGTTTCACCAAAACTTGATGATACTTGGTGGTAATGATCAGTTCACTAAGGCCACTTGGCTGCCCAATTTTTACTCTTCTAGGTTCAAGCGTTCGTTTCCAGTAACACTTTGAATTTTTAGGTTTCACTCTGTTTTCTGTTATATAGATAGATGTGTTTGAAACTCTAAATCAAACACGGTTTTTGCTAGCTCCGTGAAACTTGACAAAATGAAGTAGTTCTAAGTTCTATCTCTATGGTTTGTTTCCTCTTGAAGTACCCCATGCATAGACTGGCGAAGAACACTTTCGTTTGAAAGGGATTGCCAAGCTTCCAAAAAAACTACTAGTTTGCTGAAATCTCAGCAAACATTTTTTCACCAAATCTTGATGATACTTGGTGGTAATGATCAGTTCACTAAGCCCACTTGGCTGCCCAATTTTCACTCTTCTAGGTTCAAGCGTTCGTTTCCAGTAACACTTTGAAATTTTAGGTTTCACTCTGTTTTCTGCTACATAGATAGATGTCTTTGAAACTCTAAATCAAACACGGTTTGTGCTAGCTCCTTGAAACTTGACCAAATGAAGTAGTTCTAAGTTCTATCTCTATGGTTTGTTCCTCTTGAAGTACCCCATGCAGAGACTGGCGAAAAACACTTTCGTTTTAAAGGGGTTGCCAAGCTTCCAAAAAACTACTAGTTTGCTGAAATCTCAGCAAACATTTTTTCACCAAATCTTGATGATACTTGGTGGTAATGATCAGTTCACTAAGCCCACTTGGCTGCCCAATTTTCACTCTTCTAGGTTCAAGCGTTCGTTTCCAGTAACACTTTGAATTTTTAGGTTTCACTCTGTTTTCTCCTACATAGATAGCTGTGTTTGGAATTCTAAATCAAACACGGTTTGTGCTAGCTCCTTGAAACTTGACCAAATGAAGTAGTTCTAAGTTCTATCTCTATGGTTTGTTTCCTCTTGAAGTACCCTATGCAGAGACTGGCGAAGAACACTTTCGTTTTAAAGGGGTTGCCAACCTTCCAAAAAAAAACTAGTTTGCTGAAATCTCAGCAAACATTTTTTCACCAAAACTTGATGATGCTTGGTGGTAATGATCAGTTCACCAAGCCCACTTGGCTGCCCAATTTTTACTCTTCTAGGTTCAAGCGTTCGTTTCCAGTAACACTTTGAAATTTTAGGTTTCACTCTGTTTTCTGCTATATAGATAGATGTCTTTGAAACTCTAAATCAAACAGGGTTTGTGCTACCTCCTTGAAACTTGATAAAATGAATTAGTTGTAAGTTCTATCTCTATGGTTTGTATCCTCTTGAAGTACCCCATGCAGAGACTGGGGAAAAACACTTTCGTTTGAAAGGGGTTGCCAAGCTTCCAAAAAACTACTAGTTTGTTGAAATCTCAGCAAACATTTTTTCACCAAATATTGATGATACTTGGTGGTAATGATCAGTTCACTAATCCCACTTGGCTGCCCAATTTTTATTCTTCTAGGTTGAAGCATTCGTTTCCAGTAACAGTTTGAATTTTTAGGTTTCACTCTGTTTTCTCCTACATAGATAGCTGTGTTTGGAATTCTAAATCAAACACGGTTTGTGCTAGCTCCTTAAAACTTGACCAAATGAAGTAGTTCTATGTTCTATCTCTATGGTTTGTTTCCTCTTGAAGTACCCCATGGAGAGACTGCCGAAAAACACTTCGTTTGAAAGGGGTTGCCAAGCTTCCAAAAAACTAGTAGTTTGCTGAAATCTCAGCAAACATTTTTTTCACCAAATCTTGATGATACTTGGTGGTAATGATCAGTTCACTAATCCCACTTGGCTGCCCAACTTTCACTCTTCTAGGTTCAAGCGTTCGTTTCCAGTAACAGTTTGAATTTTTAGGTTTCACTCTGTTTTCTGCTATATAGATAGATGGGTTTGAAACTCTAAATCAAACACAGTTTGTGCTAGCTCCGTGAAACTTGACAAAATGAAGTAGTTCTAATTTCTATCTCTATGGTTTGTTTCCTCTTGAAGTACCCCATGCAGAGACTGGCGAAGAACACTTTCGTTTGAAAGGGGTTGCCAAGCTTCCAAAAAACTACTCGTTTGCTGAAATCTCAGCAAACATTTTTTCACCAAATCTTGATGATACTTGGTGGTAATGATCAGTTCACTAAGCCCACTTGGCTGCCCAATTTTCACTCTTCTAGGTTCAAGCGTTCGTTTCCAGTAACACTTTGAATTTTTAGGTTTCACTCTGTTTTCTGCTATATAGATAGATGTGTTGAAACTCTAAATCAAACACGGTTTGTGCTAGTTCCTTGAAACTTGACCAAATGAAGTAGTTCTAAGTTCTATCTCTATGGTTTGTTTCCTCTTGAAGTACCCCATGCAGAGACTGGCGAGAAACACTTTCGTTTTAAAGGGGTTGCCAAGCTTCCAAAAAACTACTAGTTTGCTGACATCTCAGCAAACATTTTTTCACCAAAACTTGATGATACTTGGTGGTAATGATCAGTTCACTAAGCCCACTTGGCTGCCCAACTTTCACTCTTCTAGGTTCAAGCGTTCGTTTCCAGTAACAGTTTGAATTTTTAGGTTTCACTCTGTTTTCTGCTATATAGATAGATGTGTTTGAAACTCTAAATCAAACACGGTTTGTGCTAGCTATGTGAAACTTGACAAAATGAAGTAGTTCTAAGTTCTATCTCTATGGTTTGTTTCCTCTTGAAGTACCCCATGCAGAGACTGGCGAAAAACACTTTCGTTTTAAAGGGGTTGCCAAGCTTCCAAAAAACTACTAGTTTGCTGAAATCTCAGCAAACATTTTTTCACCAAATCTTGTTGATACTTGGTGGTAATGATCAGTTCACTAATCCCACTTGGCTGCCCAAATTTTATTCTTCTAGGTTGAAGCTTTCGTTTCCAGTGACTGTTTGAATTTTTAGGTTTCACTCTGTTTTCTCCTACACAGATAGCTGTGTTTGGAATTCTAAATCAAACACGGTTTGTGCTAGCTCCTTGAAACTTGATCAAATGAAGTAGTTCTAAGTTCTATCTCTATGGTTTGTTTCCTCTTGAAGTACCCCATGCAGAGACTGGCGAAAAACACTTTCGTTTTAAAGGGGTTGCCAACCTTCCAAAAAACTACTAGTTTGCTGAAATCTCAGCAAATATTTTTTCACCAAAACTTGATGATACTTGGTGGTAATGATCAGTTCACCAAGCCCACTTGGCTGCCCAATTTTTACTCTTCTAGGTTCAAGCGTTCGTTTCCAGTAACACTTTGAATTTTTAGGTTTCACTCTGTTTTCTGCTATATAGATAGATGTCTTTGAAACTCTAAATCAAACAGGGTTTGTGCTACCTCCTTGAAACTTGAGAAAATGAATTAGTTGTAAGTTCTATCTCTATGGTTTGTTTCCTCTTGAAGTACCCCATGCAGAGACTGGCGAAAAACACTTTCGTTTGAAAGGGGTTGCCAAGCTTCCAAAAAACTACTAGTTTGCTGAAATCTCAGCAAACATTTTTTCACCAAATCTTGATGATACTTGGTGGTAATGATCAGTTCACTAAGCCCACTTGGCTGCCCAATTTTTATTCTTCTAGGTTGAAGCATTCGTTTCCAGTAACAGTTTGAATTTTTAGGTTTCACTCTGTTTTCTCCTACATAGATAGCTGTGTTTGGAATTCTAAATCAAACACGGTTTGTGCTAGCTCCTTGAAACTTGACCAAATGAAGTAGTTCTAAGTTCTATCTCTATGGTTTGTTTCCTCTTGAAGTACCCCATGCAGAGACTGGCGAAAAATACTTTCGTTTGAAAGGGGTTGCCAAGCTTCCAAAAAACTAGCAGTTTGCTGAAATCTCAGCAAACATTTTTTTCACCAAATCTTGATGATGCTTGGTGGTAATGATCAGTTCACTAATCCAACTTGGCTGCCCAACTTTCACTCTTCCAGGTTCAAGCGTTCGTTTCCAGTAACAGTTTGAATTTTTAGGTTTCACTCTGTTTTCTGCTATATAGATAGATGTGTTTGAAAGTCTAAATCAAACATGGTTTGTGCTAGCTCCTTGAAACTTGACCAAATGAAGTAGTTCTAAGTTCTATCTCTATGGTTTGTTTCCTCTTGAAGTACCCCATGCAGAGACTGGCGAAAAACACTTTCGTTTGAAAGGGGTTGCCAAGCTTCCAAAAAAATACTAGTTTGCTGAAATCTCAGCAAACATTTTTTCACCAAAACTTGATGATACTTGGTGGTAGTGATCAGTTCACTAAGCCCACTTGGTTGCCCAATTTTTACTCTTCTAGGTTCAAGCGTTCGTTTAGAGTAACACTTTGAAATTTTAGGTTTCACTCTGTTTTCTGTTATATAGATAGATGTCTTTGAAACTCTAAATCAAACACGGTTTGTGCTAGCTCCTTGAAACTTGACCAAATGAAGTAGTTCTAAGTTCTATCTCTATGGTTTGTTTCCTCTTGAAGTACCCCATGCAGAAACTGGCGAAAAACACTTTCGTTTGAAAGGGGTTGCCATGCTTCCAAAAAACTACTAGTTTGCTGAAATCTGAGCAAACATTTTTTCACCAAATCTTGATGATACTTGGTGGTAATGATCAGTTCACTAATCCCACTTGGCTGCCCAACTTTCACTCTTCTAGGTTCAAGCGTTCGTTTCCAGTAACTGTTTGAATTTTTAGGTTTCACTCTGTTTTCTGCTATATAGATAGATGTGTTTGAAACTCTAAATCAAACACGGTTTGTGCTAGCTCCGTGACTTGACAAAATGAAGTAGTTCTAAGTTCTATCTCTATGGTTTGTTTCCTCTTGAAGTACCCCATGCAGAGACTGGCGAAGAACACTTTCGTTTGAAAGGGGTTGCCAAGCTTCCAAAAAACTACTAGTTTCCTGAAATCTCAGCAACCATTTTTTCACCAAATCTTGATGATACTTGGTGGTAATGATCAGTTCACTAAGCCCACTTGGCTGCCCAATTTTCACTCTTCTAGGTTCAAGCGTTCGTTTCCAGTAACACTGAAATTTTAGGTTTCACTCTCTTTTCTGCTACATAGATAGATGTCTTTGAAACTCTAAATCAAACACGGTTTGTGCTAGCTCCTTGAAACTTGACCAAATGAAGTAGTTCTAAGTTCTATCTCTATGGTTTGTTTCCTCTTGAAGTACCCCATGCAGAGACTGGCGAAAAACACTTTCGTTTGAAAGGGGTTGCCAAGCTTCCAAAAAACTACTAGTTTGCTGAAATCTCAGCAAACATTTTTTCACCAAAACTTGATGATACTTGGTGGTAATGATCAGTTCACTAATCCCACTTGGCTGCCCAAATTTTATTCTTCTAGGTTGAAGCTTTCGTTTCCAGTGACTGTTTGAATTTTTAGGTTTCACTCTGTTTTCTCCTACATAGATAGCTGTGTTTGGAATTCTAAATCAAACACGGTTTGTGCTAGCTCCTTGAAACTTGACCAAATGAAGTAGTTCTAAGTTCTATCTCTATGGTTTGTTTCCTCTTGAAGTACCCCATGCAGAGACAGGCGAAAAACACTTTCGTTTTAAAGGGGTTGCCAACCTTCCAAAAAACTACTAGTTTGCTGAAATCTGAGCAAACATTTTTTCACCAAAACTTGATGATACTTGGTGGTAATGATCAGTTCACCAAGCCCACTTGGCTGCCCAATTTAAACTCTTCTAGGTTCAAGCGTTCGTTTCCAGTAACACTTTGAAATTTTAGGTTTCATTCTGTTTTCTGCTATATAGATAGATGTCTTTGAAACTCTAAATCAAACAGGGTTTGTGCTACCTCCTTGAAACTTGATAAAATGAATAAGTTGTAAGTTCTATCTCTATGGTTTGATTCCTCTTGAAGTACCCCATGCAGAGACTGGCGAAAAACACTTTCGTTTGAAAGGGGTTGCCAAGCTTCCAAAAAACTACTAGTTTGCTGAAATCTCAGCAAACATTTTTTAACCAAATATTGATGATTCTTGGTGGTAATGATCAGTTCACTAACCCCACTTGGCTGCCCAATTTTTATTCTTCTAGGTTGAAGCATTCGTTTCCAGTAACAGTTTGAATATTTAGGTTTCACTCTGTTTTCTCCTACATAGATAGCTGTGTTTGGAATTCTAAATCAAACACGGTTTGTGCTAGCTCCTTGAAACTTGACCAAATGAAGTAGTTCTAAGTTCTATCTCTATGGTTTGTTTCCTCTTGAAGTACCCCATGCAGAGACTGGCGAAAAACACTTTCGTTTGAAAGGGGTTGCCAAGCTTCCAAAAAACTAGTAGTTTGCTGAAACCTCAGCAAACATTTTTTCACCAAATCATGATGATACTTGGTGGTAATGATCAGTTCACTAAGCCCACTTGGCTACCCAATTTTCACTCTTCTAGGTTCAAGCGTTCGTTTCCAGTAACACTTTGAATTTTTAGGTTTCACTCTGTTTTCTGCTCTATAGATAGATGTGTTTTAAACTCTAAATCAAACCCGGTTTGTGCTAGCTCCTTGAAACTTGACAAAATGAAGTAGTTCTAAGTTCTATCTCTATGGTTTGTTTCCTCTTGAAGTACCCCATGCAGAGACTGGCAAAGAACACTTTCGTTTGAAAGGGGTTGCCAAGCTTCCAAAAAACTACTAGTTTGCTGAAATCTCAGCAAACATTTTTTCACCAAATCTTCATGATTCTTGGTGGTAATGATCAGTTCACTAATCCCACTTGGCTGCCCAACTTTCAATCTTCTAGGTTCAAGCGTTCGTTTCCAGTAACAGTTTGAATTTTTAGGTTTCACTCTGTTTTCTGCTATATAGATAGATGTGTTTGAAACTCTAAATCAAACACGGTTTGTGCTAGCTCCGTGAAACTTGACCAAATGAAGTAGTTCTAAGTTCTATCTCTATGGTTTGTTTCCTCTTGAAGTACCCCATGCAGAGACTGCCGAAGAACACTTTCGTTTGAAAGGGGTTGCCAAGCTTCCAAAAAACTACTAGTTTGCTGAAATCTCAGCAACCATTTTTTCAACAAATCTTGATGATACTTGGTGGTAATGATCAGTTCACTAAGCCCACTTGGCTGCCCAATTTTCACTCTTCTAGGTTCAAGCGTTCGTTTCCAGTAACAGTTTGAAATTTTAGGTTTCACTCTGTTTTCTGCTATATAGATAGATGTGTTTGAAACTCTAAATCAAACACGGTTTGTGCTAGCTCCTTGAAACTTGACCAAATTAAGTAGTTCTAAGTTCTATCTCTATGGTTTGTTTCCTCTTGAAGTACCCCATGCAGAGACTGGCGAAAAACACTTTCGTTTTAAAGGGGTTGCCAAGCTTCCAAAAAACTACTAGTTTGCTGAAATCTCAGCAAACATTTTTTCACCAAATTTGATGATTCTTGGTGGTAATGATCAGTTCACTAATCCCACTTGGCTGCCCAACTTTCAATCTTCTAGGTTCAAGCGTTCGTTTTCAGTAACACTTTGAAATTTTAGGTTTCACTCTGTTTTCTGCTATATAGATAGATGTGTTTGAAACTCTAAATCAAACACGGTTTGTGCTAGCTCCGTGAAACTTGACAAAATGAAGTAGTTCTAAGTTCTATCTCTATGGTTTGTTTCCTCTTGAAGTATCCCATGCAGAGACTGGCGAAGAACACTTTCGTTTGAAAGGGGTTGCCAAGCTTCCAAAAAACTACTCGTTTGCTGAAATCTCAGCAAACATTTTTTCACCAAATCTTGATGATACTTGGTGGTAATGATCAGTTCACTAATCCCACTTGGCTGCCCAAATTTTATTCTTCTAGGTTGAAGCTTTCATTGCCAGTGACTGTTTGAATTTTTAGGTTTCACTCTGTTTTCTCCAACATAGATAGCTGTGTTTGGAATTCTAAATCAAACACGGTTTGTGCTAGCTCCTTGAAACTTGACCAAATGAAGTAGTTCTAAGTTCTATCTCTATGGTTTGTTTCCTCTTGAAGTACCCCATGCAGAGACTGGCGAAAAACACTTTCGTTTGAAAGGGGTTGCCAAGCTTCCAAAAAACTACTAGTTTGCTGAAATCTCAGCAAATATTTTTTCACCAAATCTTGATGATACTTGGTGGTAATGATCAGTTCACTAATCCCACTTGGCTGCCCAACTTTCACTCTTCTAGGTTCAAGCGTTCGTTTCCAGTAACAGTTTGAATTTTTAGGTTTCACTCTGTTTTCTGCTATATAGATAGATGGGTTTGAAACTCTAAATCAAACACAGTTTGTGCTAGCTCCGTGAAACTTGACAAAATGAAGTAGTTCTAATTTCTATCTCTATGGTTTGTTTCCTCTTGAAGTACCCCATGCAGAGACTGGCGAAGAACACTTTCGTTTGAAAGGGGTTGCCAAGCTTCCAAAAAACTACTCGTTTGCTGAAATCTCAGCAAACATTTTTTCACCAAATCTTGATGATACTTGGTGGTAATGATCAGTTCACTAAGCCCACTTGGCTGCCCAATTTTCACTCTTCTAGGTTCAAGCGTTCGTTTCCAGTAACACTTTGAATTTTTAGGTTTCACTCTGTTTTCTGCTATATAGATAGATGTGTTTGAAACTCTAAATCAAACACGGTTTGTGCTAGCTCCTTGAAACTTGACCAAATGAAGTAGTTCTAAGTTCTATCTCTATGGTTTGTTTCCTCTTGAAGTACCCCATGCAGAGACTGGCGAAAAACACTTTCGTTTTAAAGGGGTTGCCAAGCTTCCAAAAAACTACTAGTTTGCTGAAATCTCAGCAAAATTTTTTTCACCAAATCTTGATGATTCTTGGTGGTAATGATCAGTTCACTAATCCCACTTGGCTGCCCAACTTTCAATCTTCTAGGTTCAAGCGTTCGTTTCCAGTAACACTTTGAATTTTTAGGTTTCACTCTGTTTTCTGCTATATAGATAGATGTGTTTGAAACTCTAAATCAAACACGGTTTGTGCTAGCTCCGTGAAACTTGACAAAATTAAGTAGTTCTAAGTTCTATCTCTATTGTTTGTTTCCTCTTGAAGTACCCCATGCAGAGACTGGCGAAGAACACTTTCGTTTGAAAGGGGTTGCCAAGCTTCCAAAAAACTACTCGTTTGCTGAAATCTCAGCAAACATTTTTTCACCAAATCTTGATGATACTTGGTGGTAATGATCAGTTCACTAAGCCCACTTGGCTGCCCAATTTTCACTCTTCTAGGTTCAAGCGTTCGTTTCCAGTAACACTTTGAATTTTTAGGTTTCACTCTGTTTTCTGCTATATAGATAGATGTGTTGAAACTCTAAATCAAACACGGTTTGTGCTAGTTCCTTGAAACTTGACCAAATGAAGTAGTTCTAAGTTCTATCTCTATGGTTTGTTTCCTCTTGAAGTACCCCATGCAGAGACTGGCGAAAAACACTTTCGTTTTAAAGGGGTTGCCAAGCTTCCAAAAAACTACTAGTTTGCTGACATCTCAGCAAACATTTTTTCACCAAAACTTGATGATACTTGGTGGTAATGATCAGTTCACTAAGCCCACTTGGCTGCCCAACTTTCACTCTTCTAGGTTCAAGCGTTCGTTTCCAGTAACAGTTTGAAATTTTAGGTTTCACTCTGTTTTCTGCTATATAGATAGATGTGTTTGAAACTCTAAATCAAACACGGTTTGTGCTAGCTCCGTGAAACTTGACAAAATGAAGTAGTTCTAAGTTCTATCTCTATGGTTTGTTTCCTCTTGAAGTACCCCATGCAGAGACTGGCGAAAAACACTTTCGTTTTAAAGGGGTTGCCAAGCTTCCAAAAAACTACTAGTTTGCTGAAATCTCAGCAAACATTTTTTCACCAAATCTTGTTGATACTTGGTGGTAATGATCAGTTCACTAATCCCACTTGGCTGCCCAAATTTTATTCTTCTAGGTTGAAGCTTTCGTTTCCAGTGACTGTTTGAATTTTTAGGTTTCACTCTGTTTTCTCCTACACAGATAGCTGTGTTTGGAATTCTAAATCAAACACGGTTTGTGCTAGCTCCTTGAAACTTGATCAAATGAAGTAGTTCTAAGTTCTATCTCTATGGTTTGTTTCCTCTTGAAGTACCCCATGCAGAGACTGGCGAAAAACACTTTCGTTTTAAAGGGGTTGCCAACCTTCCAAAAAACTACTAGTTTGCTGAAATCTCAGCAAATATTTTTTCACCAAAACTTGATGATACTTGGTGGTAATGATCAGTTCACCAAGCCCACTTGGCTGCCCAATTTTTACTCTTCTAGGTTCAAGCGTTCGTTTCCAGTAACACTTTGAATTTTTAGGTTTCACTCTGTTTTCTGCTATATAGATAGATGTCTTTGAAACTCTAAATCAAACAGGGTTTGTGCTACCTCCTTGAAACTTGAGAAAATGAATTAGTTGTAAGTTCTATCTCTATGGTTTGTTTCCTCTTGAAGTACCCCATGCAGAGACTGGCGAAAAACACTTTCGTTTGAAAGGGGTTGCCAAGCTTCCAAAAAACTACTAGTTTGCTGAAATCTCAGCAAACATTTTTTCACCAAATCTTGATGATACTTGGTGGTAATGATCAGTTCACTAATCCCACGTGGGTGCCCAAATTTTATTCTTCTAGGTTGAAGCATTCGTTTCCAGTAACAGTTTGAATTTTTAGGTTTCACTCTGTTTTCTCCTACATAGATAGCTGTGTTTGGAATTCTAAATCAAACACGGTTTGTGCTAGCTCCTTGAAACTTGACCAAATGAAGTAGTTCTAAGTTCTATCTCTATGGTTTGTTTCCTCTTGAAGTACCCCATGCAGAGACTGGCGAAAAACACTTTCGTTTGAAAGGGGTTGCCAAGCTTCCAAAAAACTAGCAGTTTGCTGAAATCTCAGCAAACATTTTTTTCACCAAATCTTGATGATGCTTGGTGGTAATGATCAGTTCACTAATCCAACTTGGCTGCCCAACTTTCACTCTTCCAGGTTCAAGCGTTCATTTCCAGTAACAGTTTTAATTTTTAGGTTTCACTCTGTTTTCTGCTATATAGATAGATGTGTTTGAAACTCTAAATCAAACACAGTTTGTGCTAGCTCCGTGAAACTTGACAAAATGAAGTAGTTCTAAGTTCTATCTCTATGGTTTGTTTCCTCTTGAAGTACCCCATGCAGAGACTGGCGAAGAACACTTTCGTTTGAAAGGGGTTGCCAAGCTTCCAAAAAACTACTCGTTTGCTGAAATCTCAGCAAACATTTTTTCACCAAATCTTGATGATACTTGGTGGTAATGATCAGTTCACTAAGCCCACTTTTCTGCCCAATTTTCACTCTTCTAGGTTCAAGCGTTCGTTTCCAGTAACACTTTGAATTTTTAGGTTTCACTCTGTTTTCTGCTATATAGATAGATGTGTTTGAAAGTCTAAATCAAACACGGTTTGTGCTAGCTCCTTGAAACTTGACCAAATGAAGTAGTTCTAAGTTCTATCTCTATGGTTTGTTTCCTCTTGAAGTACCCCATGCAGAGACTGGCGAAAAACACTTTCGTTTGAAAGGGGTTGCCAAGCTTGCAAAAAAATACTAGTTTGCTGAAATCTCAGCAAACATTTTTTCACCAAAACTTGATGATACTTGGTGGTAGTGATCAGTTCACTAAGCCCACTTGGTTGCCCAATTTTTACTCTTCTAGGTTCAAGCGTTCGTTTAGAGTAACACTTTGAAATTTTAGGTTTCACTCTGTTTTCTGTTATATAGATAGATGTCTTTGAAACTCTAAATCAAACACGGTTTGTGCTAGCTCCTTGAAACTTGACCAAATGAAGTAGTTCTAAGTTCTATCTCTATGGTTTGTTTCCTCTTGAAGTACCCCATGCAGAAACTGGCGAAAAACACTTTCGTTTGAAAGGGGTTGCCATGCTTCCAAAAAACTACTAGTTTGCTGAAATCTGAGCAAACATTTTTTCACCAAATCTTGATGATACTTGGTGGTAATGATCAGTTCACTAATCCCACTTGGCTGCCCAACTTTCACTCTTCTAGGTTCAAGCGTTCGTTTCCAGTAACTGTTTGAATTTTTAGGTTTCACTCTGTTTTCTGCTATATAGATAGATGTGTTTGAAACTCTAAATCAAACACGGTTTGTGCTAGCTCCGTGAAACTTGACCAAATGAAGTAGTCCTAAGTTCTATCTCTATGGTTTGTTTCCTCTTGAAGTACCCCATGCAGAGACTGGCGAAAAACACTTTCGTTTTAAAGGGGTTGCCAAGCTTCCAAAAAACTACTAGTTTGCTGAAATCTCAGCAAACATTTTTTCACCAAAACTTGATGATACTTGGTGGTAATGATCAGTTCACTAATCCCACTTGGCTCCCCAAATTTTATTCTTCTAGGTTGAAGCTTTCGTTTCCAGTGACTGTTTGAATTTTTAGGTTTCACTCTGTTTTCTCCTACATAGATAGCTGTGTTTGGAATTCTAAATCAAACACGGTTTGTGCTAGCTCCTTGAAACTTGACCAAATGAAGTAGTTCTAAGTTCTATCTCTATGGTTTGTTTCCTCTTGAAGTACCCCATGCAGAGACAGGCGAAAAACACTTTCGTTTTAAAGGGGTTGCCAACCTTCCAAAAAACTACTAGTTTGCTGAAATCTGAGCAAACATTTTTTCACCAAAACTTGATGATACTTGGTGGTAATGATCAGTTCACCAAGCCCACTTGGCTGCCCAATTTAAACTCTTCTAGGTTCAAGCGTTCGTTTCCAGTAACACTTTGAAATTTTAGGTTTCATTCTGTTTTCTGCTATATAGATAGATGTCTTTGAAACTCTAAATCAAACAGGGTTTGTGCTACCTCCTTGAAACTTGATAAAATGAATAAGTTGTAAGTTCTATCTCTATGGTTTGATTCCTCTTGAAGTACCCCATGCAGAGACTGGCGAAAAACACTTTCGTTTGAAAGGGGTTGCCAAGCTTCCAAAAAACTACTAGTTTGCTGAAATCTCAGCAAACATTTTTTAACCAAATATTGATGATTCTTGGTGGTAATGATCAGTTCACTAACCCCACTTGGCTGCCCAATTTTTATTCTTCTAGGTTGAAGCATTCGTTTCCAGTAACAGTTTGAATATTTAGGTTTCACTCTGTTTTCTCCTACATAGATAGCTGTGTTTGGAATTCTAAATCAAACACGGTTTGTGCTAGCTCCTTGAAACTTGACCAAATGAAGTAGTTCTAAGTTCTATCTCTATGGTTTGTTTCCTCTTGAAGTACCCCATGCAGAGACTGGCGAAAAACACTTTCGTTTGAAAGGGGTTGCCAAGCTTCCAAAAAACTAGTAGTTTGCTGAAACCTCAGCAAACATTTTTTCACCAAAGCATGATGATACTTGGTGGTAATGATCAGTTCACTAAGCCCACTTGGCTACCCAATTTTCACTCTTCTAGGTTCAAGCGTTCGTTTTTAGTAACACTTTGAATTTTTAGGTTTCACTCTGTTTTCTGCTCTATAGATAGATGTGTTTTAAACTCTAAATCAAACACGGTTTGTGCTAGCTCCTTGAAACTTGACAAAATGAAGTAGTTCTAAGTTCTATCTCTATGGTTTGTTTCCTCTTGAAGTACCCCATGCAGAGACTGGCAAAGAACACTTTCGTTTGAAAGGGGTTGCCAAGCTTCCAAAAAACTACTAGTTTGCTGAAATCTCAGCAAACATTTTTTCACCAAATCTTCATGATTCTTGGTGGTAATGATCAGTTCACTAATCCCACTTGGCTGCCCAACTTTCAATCTTCTAGGTTCAAGCGTTCGTTTCCAGTAACAGTTTGAATTTTTAGGTTTCACTCTGTTTTCTGCTATATAGATAGATGTGTTTGAAACTCTAAATCAAACACGGTTTGTGCTAGCTCCGTGAAACTTGACCAAATGAAGTAGTTCTAAGTTCTATCTCTATGGTTTGTTTCCTCTTGAAGTACCCCATGCAGAGACTGCCGAAGAACACTTTCGTTTGAAAGGGGTTGCCAAGCTTCCAAAAAACTACTCGTTTGCTGAAATCTCAGCAAACATTTTTTCACCAAATCTTGATGATACTTGGTGGTAATGATCAGTTCACTAAGCCCACTTGGCTGCCCAATTTTCACTCTTCTAGGTTCAAGCGTTCGTTTCCAGTAACACTTTGAATTTTTAGGTTTCACTCTGTTTTCTGCTATATAGATAGATGTGTTTGAAAGTCTAAATCAAACACGGTTTGTGCTAGCTCCTTGAAACTTGACCAAATGAAGTAGTTCTAAGTTCTATCTCTATGGTTTGTTTCCTCTTGAAGTACCCCATGCAGAGACTGGCGAAAAACACTTTCGTTTGAAAGGGGTTGCCAAGCTTCCAAAAAAATACTAGTTTGCTGAAATCTCAGCAAACATTTTTTCACCAAAACTTGATGATACTTGGTGGTAGTGATCAGTTCACTAAGCCCACTTGGTTGCCCAATTTTTACTCTTCTAGGTTCAAGCGTTCGTTTAGAGTAACACTTTGAAATTTTAGGTTTCACTCTGTTTTCTGTTATATAGATAGATGTCTTTGAAACTCTAAATCAAACACGGTTTGTGCTAGCTCCTTGAAACTTGACCAAATGAAGTAGTTCTAAGTTCTATCTCTATGGTTTGTTTCCTCTTGAAGTACCCTATGCAGAAACTGGCGAAAAACACTTTCGTTTGAAAGGGGTTGCCATGCTTCCAAAAAACTACTAGTTTGCTGAAATCTGAGCAAACATTTTTTCACCAAATCTTGATGATACTTGGTGGTAATGATCAGTTCACTAATCCCACTTGGCTGCCCAACTTTCACTCTTCTAGGTTCAAGCGTTCGTTTCCAGTAACTGTTTGAATTTTTAGGTTTCACTCTGTTTTCTGCTATATAGATAGATGTGTTTGAAACTCTAAATCAAACACGGTTTGTGCTAGCTCCGTGAAACTTGACCAAATGAAGTAGTCCTAAGTTCTATCTCTATGGTTTGTTTCCTCTTGAAGTACCCCATGCAGAGACTGGCGAAAAACACTTTCGTTTTAAAGGGGTTGCCAAGCTTCCAAAAAACTACTAGTTTGCTGAAATCTCAGCAAACATTTTTTCACCAAAACTTGATGATACTTGGTGGTAATGATCAGTTCACTAATCCCACTTGGCTGCCCAAATTTTATTCTTCTAGGTTGAAGCTTTCGTTTCCAGTGACTGTTTGAATTTTTAGGTTTCACTCTGTTTTCTCCTACATAGATAGCTGTGTTTGGAATTCTAAATCAAACACGGTTTGTGCTAGCTCCTTGAAACTTGACCAAATGAAGTAGTTCTAAGTTCTATCTCTATGGTTTGTTTCCTCTTGAAGTACCCCATGCAGAGACAGGCGAAAAACACTTTCGTTTTAAAGGGGTTGCCAACCTTCCAAAAAACTACTAGTTTGCTGAAATCTGAGCAAACATTTTTTCACCAAAACTTGATGATACTTGGTGGTAATGATCAGTTCACCAAGCCCACTTGGCTGCCCAATTTAAACTCTTCTAGGTTCAAGCGTTCGTTTCCAGTAACACTTTGAAATTTTAGGTTTCATTCTGTTTTCTGCTATATAGATAGATGTCTTTGAAACTCTAAATCAAACAGGGTTTGTGCTACCTCCTTGAAACTTGATAAAATGAATAAGTTGTAAGTTCTATCTCTATGGTTTGATTCCTCTTGAAGTACCCCATGCAGAGACTGGCGAAAAACACTTTCGTTTGAAAGGGGTTGCCAAGCTTCCAAAAAACTACTAGTTTGCTGAAATCTCAGCAAATATTTTTTAACCAAATATTGATGATTCTTGGTGGTAATGATCAGTTCACTAACCCCACTTGGCTGCCCAATTTTTATTCTTCTAGGTTGAAGCATTCGTTTCCAGTAACAGTTTGAATATTTAGGTTTCACTCTGTTTTCTCCTACATAGATAGCTGTGTTTGGAATTCTAAATCAAACACGGTTTGTGCTAGCTCCTTGAAACTTGACCAAATGAAGTAGTTCTAAGTTCTATCTCTATGGTTTGTTTCCTCTTGAAGTACCCCATGCAGAGACTGGCGAAAAACACTTTCGTTTGAAAGGGGTTGCCAAGCTTCCAAAAAACTAGTAGTTTGCTGAAACCTCAGCAAACATTTTTTCACCAAATCATGATGATACTTGGTGGTAATGATCAGTTCACTAAGCCCACTTGGCTACCCAATTTTCACTCTTCTAGGTTCAAGTGTTCGTTTTTAGTAACACTTTGAATTTTTAGGTTTCACTCTGTTTTCTGCTCTATAGATAGATGTGTTTTAAACTCTAAATCAAACACGGTTTGTGCTAGCTCCTTGAAACTTGACAAAATGAAGTAGTTCTAAGTTCTATCTCTATGGTTTGTTTCCTCTTGAAGTACCCCATGCAGAGACTGGCAAAGAACACTTTCGTTTGAAAGGGGTTGCCAAGCTTCCAAAAAACTACCAGTTTGCTGAAATCTCAGCAAACATTTTTTCACCAAATCTTCATGATTCTTGGTGGTAATGATCAGTTCACTAATCCCACTTGGCTGCCCAACTTTCAATCTTCTAGGTTCAAGCGTTCGTTTCCAGTAACAGTTTGAATTTTTAGGTTTCACTCTGTTTTCTGCTATATAGATAGATGTGTTTGAAACTCTAAATCAAACACGGTTTGTGCTAGCTCCGTGAAACTTGACCAAATGAAGTAGTTCTAAGTTCTATCTCTATGGTTTGTTTCCTCTTGAAGTACCCCATGCAGAGACTGCCGAAGAACACTTTCGTTTGAAAGGGGTTGCCAAGCTTCCAAAAAACTACTAGTTTGCTGAAATCTCAGCAACCATTTTTTCAACAAATCTTGATGATACTTGGTGGTAATGATCAGTTCACTAAGCCCACTTGGCTGCCCAATTTTCACTCTTCTAGGTTCAAGCGTTCGTTTCCAGTAACAGTTTGAAATTTTAGGTTTCACTCTGTTTTCTGCTATATAGATAGATGTGTTTGAAACTCTAAATCAAACACGGTTTGTGCTAGCTCCTTGAAACTTGACCAAATTAAGTAGTTCTAAGTTCTATCTCTATGGTTTGTTTCCTCTTGAAGTACCCCATGCAGAGACTGGCGAAAAACACTTTCGTTTTAAAGGGGTTGCCAAGCTTCCAAAAAACTACTCGTTTGCTGAAATCTCAGCAAACATTTTTTCACCAAATCTTGATGATTCTTGGTGGTAATGATCAGTTCACTAATCCCACTTGGCTGCCCAACTTTCAATCTTCTATTTTCAAGCGTTCGTTTTCAGTAACACTTTGAAATTTTAGGTTTCACTCTGTTTTCTGCTATATAGATAGATGTGTTTGAAACTCTAAATCAAACACGGTTTGTGCTAGCTCCGTGAAACTTGACAAAATGAAGTAGTTCTAAGTTCTATCTCTACGGTTTGTTTCCTCTTGAAGTATCCCATGCAGAGACTGGCGAAGAACACTTTCGTTTGAAAGGGGTTGCCAAGCTTCCAAAAAACTACTCGTTTGCTGAAATCTCAGCAAACATTTTTTCACCAAATCTTGATGATACTTGGTGGTAATGATCAGTTCACTAATCCCACTTGGCTGCCCAAATTTTATTCTTCTAGGTTGAAGCTTTCATTGCCAGTGACTGTTTGAATTTTTAGGTTTCACTCTGTTTTCTCCAACATAGATAGCTGTGTTTGGAATTCTAAATCAAACACGGTTTGTGCTAGCTCCTTGAAACTTGACCAAATGAAGTAGTTCTAAATTCTATCTCTATGGTTTGTTTCCTCTTGAAGTACCCCATGCAGAGACTGGCGAAAAACACTTTCGTTTGAAAGGGGTTGCCAAGCTTCCAAAAAACTACTCGTTTGCTGAAATCTCAGCAAACATTTTTTCACCAAATCTTGATGATACTTGGTGGTAATGATCAGTTCACTAATCCCACTTGGCTGCCCAACTTTCACTCTTCTAGGTTCAAGCGTTCGTTTCCAGTAACAGTTTGAATTTTTAGGTTTCACTCTGTTTTCTGCTATATAGATAGATGTGTTTGAAACTCTAAATCAAACACGGTTTGTGCTAGCTCCGTGAAACTTGACAAAATGAAGTAGTTCTAAGTTCTATCTCTATGGTTTGTATACTCTTGAAGTACCCCATGCAGAGACTGGCGAAGAACACTTTCGTTTGAAAGGTGTTGCCAAGCTTCCAAAAAACTACTAGTTTGCTGAAATCTCAGCAAACATTTTTTCACCAAATCTTGATGATACTTGGTGGTAATGATCAGTTCACTAAGCCCACTTGGCTGCCCAATTTTCACTCTTCTAGGTTCAAGCGTTCGTTTCCAGTAACACTTTGTATTTTTAGGTTTCACTCTGTTTTCTGCTATATAGATAGATGTGTTGAAACTCTAAATCAAACACGGTTTGTGCTAGCTCCTTGAAACTTGACCAAATGAAGTAGTTCTATGTTCTATCTCTATGGTTTGTTTCCTCTTGAAGTACCCCATGCAGAGACTGGCGAAAAACACTTTCGTTTTAAAGGGGTTGCCAAGCTTAAAAAAAACTACTAGTTTGCTGAAATCTCAGCAACCATTTTTTCACCAAAACTTGATGATACTTGGTGGTAATGATCAGTTCACTAAGCCCACTTGGCTGCCCAATTTTTACTCTTCTAGGTTCAAGCGGTCGTTTCCAGTAACACTTTGAAATTTTAGGTTTCACTCTGTTTTCTGATATATAGATAGATGTCTTTGAAACTCTAAATCAAACACGGTTTGTGCTAGCTCCGTGAAACTTGACAAAATGAAGTAGTTCTAAGTGCTATCTCTATGGTTTGTTTCCTCTTGAAGTACCCCATGCAGAGACTGGCGAAGAACACTTTCGTTTGAAAGGGGTTGCCAAGCTTCCAAAAAACTACTCGTTTGCTGAAATCTCAGCAAACATTTTTTCACCAAATCTTGATGATACTTGGTGTTAATGATCAGTTCACTAAGCCCACTTGGCTGCCCAATTTTCACTCTTCTAGGTTCAAGCGTTCGTTTCCAGTAACACTTTGAATTTTTAGGTTTCACTCTGTTTTCTGCTATATAGATAGATTGTTGAAACTCTAAATCAAACACTGTTTGTGCTAGCTAATTGAAACTTGACCAAATGAAGTAGTTCTAAGTTCTATCTCTATGGTTTGTTTCCTCTTGAAGTACCCCATGCAGAGACTGGCGAAAAACACTTTCGTTTTAAAGGGGTTGCCAAGCTTCCAAAAAACTACTAGTTTGCTGAAATCTCAGCAAACATTTTTTCACCAAAACTTGATGATACTTGGTGGTAATGATCAGTTCACTAAGCCCACTTGGCTGCCCAATTTTTACTCTTCTAGGTTCAAGCGTTCGTTTCCAGTAACACGTTGAAATATTAGGTTTCACTCTGTTTTCTGCTATATAGATAGATGTCTTTGAAACTCTAAATCAAACACGGTTTGTGCTAGCTCCTTGAAACTTGACCAAATGAAGTAGTTCTAAGTTCTATCTCTATGGTTTGTTTCCTCTTGAAGTACCCCATGCAGAGACTGGGGAAAAACACTTTCGTTTGAAAGGGGTTGCCAAGCTTCCAAAAAACTCGTTTGCTGAAATCTCAGCAAACATTTTTTCACCAAATCTTGATGATACTTGGTGGTAATGATCAGTTCACTAAGCCCACTTGGCTGCCCAATTTTCACTCTTGTAAGTTCAAGCGTTCGTTTCCAGTAACACTTTGAATTTTTAGGTTTCACTCTGTTTTCTGCTATATAGATAGATGTGTTTGAAACTCTAAATCAAACACGGTTTGTGCTAGCTCCTTGAAACTTGACAAAATGAAGTAGTTCTAAGTTCTATCTCTATGCTTCGTTTCCTCTTGAAGTACCCCATGCAGAAACTGGCGAAAAACACTTTCGTTTTAAAGGGGTTGCCATGCTTCCAAAAAACTACTAGTTTGCTGAAATCTCAGCAAACATTTTTTCACCAAATCTTGATGATACTTGGTGGTAATGATCAGTTCACTAAGCCCACTTGGCTGCCCAATTTTCACTCAGGTAGGTTCAAGCGTTCGTTTCCAGTAACACTTTGAATTTTTAGGTTTCACTCTGTTTTTTGCTATATAGATAGATGTGTTTGAAACTCTAAATCAAACACGGTTTGTGCTAGCTCCTTGAAACTTGACCAAATGAAGTAGTTCTAAGTTCTATCTCTATGGTTTTTTTCCTCTTGAAGTACCCCATGCAGAGACTGGCGAAAAACACTTTCGTTTTAAAGGGATTGCCAAGCTTCCAAAAAACTACTCGTTTGCTGAAATCTCAGCAAACATTTTTTCACCAAATCTTGATGATACTTGGTGGTAATGATCAGTTCACTAATCCCACTTGGCTGCCCAAATTTTATTCTTCTAGGTTGAAGCTTTCGTTGCCAGTGACTGTTTGAATTTTTAGGTTTCACTCTGTTTTCTCCAACATAGATAGCTGTGTTTGGAATTCTAAATCAAACACGGTTTGTGCTAGCTCCTTGAAACTTGACCAAATGAAGTAGTTCTAAGTTCTATCTCTATGGTTTGTTTCCTCTTGAAGTACCCCATGCAGAGACTGGCGAAAAACACTTTCGTTTGAAAGGGGTTGCCAAGCTTCCAAAAAACTACTAGTTTGCTGAAATCTCAGCAAACATTTTTTCACCAAATCTTGATGATACTTGGTGGTAATGATCAGTTCACTAATCCCACTTGGCTGCCCAACTTTCACTCTTCTAGGTTCAAGCGTTCGTTTCCAGTAACACTTTGAATTTTTAGGTTTCACTCTGTTTTCTGCTCTATAGATAGATGTGTTTTAAACTCTAAATCAAACACGGTTTGTGCTAGCTCCTTGAAACTTGACAAAATGAAGTAGTTCTAAGTTCTATCTCTATGGTTTGTTTCCTCTTGAAGTACCCCATGCAGAGACTGGCAAAGAACACTTTCGTTTGAAAGGGGTTGCCAAGCTTCCAAAAAACTACTAGTTTGCTGAAATCTCAGCAAACATTTTTTCACCAAATCTTCATGATTCTTGGTGGTAATGATCAGTTCACTAATCCCACTTGGCTGCCCAACTTTCAATCTTCTAGGTTCAAGCGTTCGTTTCCAGTAACAGTTTGAATTTTTAGGTTTCACTCTGTTTAATGCTATATAGATAGATGTGTTTGAAACTCTAAATCAAACACGGTTTGTGCTAGCTCCGTGAAACTTGACCAAATGAAGTAGTTCTAAGTTCTATCTCTATGGTTTGTTTCCTCTTGAAGTACCCCATGCAGAGACTGGCGAAGAACACTTTCGTTTGAAAGGGGTTGCCAAGCTTCCAAAAAACTACTAGTTTGCTGAAATCTCAGCAACCATTTTTTCAACAAATCTTGATGATACTTGGTGGTAATGATCAGTTCACTAAGCCCACTTGGCTGCCCAATTTTCACTCTTCTAGGTTCAAGCGTTCGTTTCCAGTAACAGTTTGAAATTTTAGGTTTCACTCTGTTTTCTGCTATATAGATAGATGTGTTTGAAACTCTAAATCAAACACGGTTTGTGCTAGCTCCGTGAAACTTGACAAAATGTGGTAGTTCTAAGTTCTATCTCTATGGTTTGTTTCCTATTGAAGTATCCCATGCAGAGACTGGCGAAGAACACTTTCGTTTGAAAGGGGTTGCCAAGCTTCCAAAAAACTACTCGTTTGCTGAAATCTCAGCAAACATTTTTTCACCAAACCTTGATGATACTTGGTGGTAATGATCAGTTCACTAATCCCACTTGGCTGCCCAAATTTTATTCTTCTAGGTTGAAGCTTTCATTGCCAGTGACTGTTTGAATTTTTAGGTTTCACTCTGTTTTCTCCAACATAGATAGCTGTGTTTGGAATTCTAAATCAAACACGGTTTGTGCTATCTCCGTGAAACTTGACCAAATGAAGTAGTTCTAAGTTCTATCTCTATGGTTTGTTTCCTCTTGAAGTACCCCATGCAGAGACTGGCGAAGAACACTTTCGTTTGAAAGGTGTAGCCAAGCTTCCAAAAAACTACTAGTTTGCTGAAATCTCAGCAAACATTTTTTCACCAAATCTTGATGATACTTGGTGGTAATGATCAGTTCACTAAGCCCACTTGGCTGCCCAATTTTCACTCTTCTAGGTTCAAGCGTTCGTTTCCAGTAACACTTTGTATTTTTAGGTTTCACTCTGTTTTCTGCTATATAGATAGATGTGTTGAAACTCTAAATCAAACACGGTTTGTGCTAGCTCCTTGAAACTTGACCAAATGAAGTAGTTCTATGTTCTATCTCTATGGTTTGTTTCCTCTTGAAGTACCCCATGCAGAGACTGGCGAAAAACACTTTCGTTTTAAAGGGGTTGCCAAGCTTAAAAAAAACTACTAGATTGCTGAAATCTCAGCAACCATTTTTTTCACCAAAACTTGATGATACTTGGTGGTAATGATCAGTTCACTAAGCCCACTTGGCTGCCCAATTTTTACTCTTCTAGGTTCAAGCGGTCGTTTCCAGTAACACTTTGAAATTTTAGGTTTCACTCTGTTTTCTGATAT
>NW_027516463.1:0-58719 GCF_048772815.1 Callospermophilus lateralis | reverse complement strand
TTTTGCTGCTGCACTGTGAGTTTGGTATTAGTTTCACGAAATACTAGGAGCTAAAGTGGGACACAGTGCTGGAGGGAGTTCTGTCACGTGTGGTGGGTCAGGGTCTGCAAGAGAATGCACCAACTAGGCTCCTATCTCTCACAGCTTGCCCCATTGCCCCCTTGTCCATATCACCTGATTCTTAATTTTCCTCTGAAAACTCTCATATAACAAGATGCCTTTACATATAAGGGTCTGTTGGCTGCACCATGTCAGTTACAAGCCATTTGGAATCAATGGTAGATCCACATGGCCCTACCACGGATGTTTTAGCAAACACCTCCCCACCACTGCTCTAGACCCACTACTCAGCAGGCTCCAAATTTCTGGCATCTCTGTTCTACACCATTTTCATGAAACTCAGTAAATCAAGGCACTGTCTGGTATACTCATGATCAGCAACAGGACATCCAATGTTTCTCCAGTGCCACCTGGTCATAGGAATTTCAAAAATTTCATGGTATTTATCTAGCCATTTTTCAACCATGAAGTTGGAGGCACTGTGGGTTTCAGTTCATTCAGCAAACATTAAATGGTGAGGAAGCTCATTTCAATGAAATCTCTGGAGAACTCTCACAGGCACGGCTTCCCAAAGAGTGGACAAAAGGTCACATTAGGCCAGGCCCATTGAGGTCTACAATGTGAGGTCCATGTGTGTTTTGACTCTCAACTATGGCTGCCATTTCTTTAAGAATAAAATCATGTGATATCCTTGCTGAGATTCCCAGGCCTCTGTGGAAATCCACCCGGGGCCTAGGTCTCAGTTTCCAAGAGCGACTTTCATGCGTGGCCTCTTAAAATCCCAACAAAATTCATGGCAATGCCTTCTCTGAGTTCAGTTCCAAAACCCAGTCTCTAAGGGGAATCACACCAGAGTTCAAGCTCACGTGGACCCAGTCATTTTTTCCAATGCAACACAAATGACCAAAATTAAAACCAAAACACTCCCACATGGCCTTCATCTTATTCCATATAGTCAATCATCTTAACCTCTGGCTGGAGGTTTCCATGAGGGGCGCAGCCCAAGACAGTGTCCAAAATCAGCTCGTTTGCCCCTCATTTGCCTAAAGTCAGGGTAGCCTGGACACCGTTTCTCTGAAACAGGAGCGAACAAATAAGCCTGCCGTTAATACTTCTTTGTTTCTCCAATTTGAGGCCTACTGATTTTAGGTATCGATTCTTTAGGTGATTTAGAGTCATGCGAAAACACAAGCACCTCTGCAGGGCTTTGAAGAACTCATTTGACCCAAAGAATCCCTACTGTCATTTGATGGAGTGCAGGAACCTAACAGAGGAAGGCAAGAGACTTCATCCACAATGAATGATATTTTTTGCCATTTTAGTTTTGGAAGCTCACATGGGATCATTCTTAAGATCCATCAGGTGCTGAGAATCTAAGTCACAGACACACACAGGTCCAAGAGGCTGATAAAGAGCCACAGGTGAGGCCCATTCATTTCCATTTGAAAACTGTATTCTTCAGGCTTCACAAAGGGGTGGCCTGAGGCAAAGACCTTCCTGACATTCAGTGCACACAACAATAAGTAAGCAAAAGGCCCAAAGCAGGGTTTCTGCACTGAGACTTTCCTGGTCACACTGATATCTGAGTTTTTGAGATGCTCGCCATTCTCTTCAGCTATCCAGTACATGGCCATGTCACAGAGCTTGGAGGTGGTACATATTTTGTACACAAATCCATGAGCCTATCTGGAGAGTGGCCAGAATTCAGGAAGCAAACAACAACTTAGAAAGATAGCAGGTGTTGCACATTGATAAGACAAGCTGCAGTCCATTCATATATTGGGCAGGATGAATTATGGGAAGATTTATACTAGACAGGACACATCCATTAATGCATTCTCTTTTCTAATGTCTACAACACGGACACAGTGGGATACACAGAAAGAGAAACACTCGCCATGTCAAATGAGTTACTAGGAACTGTCCACTCCAAACCAAACAACCGCCTTTTCTATCTATTCTCAGAACATGAGACAAAACAACAAACCCACACCCACTCCCACAAAGGCACCCCTTCCCCCAAGTACGTCTGTGACTATCCGGAGTGTCCTCTGACTGGTGGGCCATACTATGTTCCCCCGAAATGGCCTGTCTTCTCTCAGATCTTGATTCCTTGACCAACTCTGTGAAGATGTCAGGAAAAAGTGGTTAGCCACTACCTGTTTTCTCAGGAAAGGTCCATCTTCAGAGCTCTCCTGGCATTTGGCCATCCTCACATCATTAGGTACCAAGAAAACTGACTCTGTCCTTGGTAAATCCAAACAAGTGAGCCCACTGGGACTGGGACTGGGACTGCCTCTGGGTGTCTGGCTTCTTGGATACCAAGTTCAGAGAGTTCCATCACCAAGGAAATGAGGTATTTCACATTCTTTGGAACTGAATGAGGTCACTGCCTTGGCAACCACTTTGTCCTAACAGTTGCTTCCAAGGTAACATAAGATGGAGGTTGCCAGAACTTCCTGTGACACTTTCATAAGGTAGAATGTATATCACCATTGGCACCCGGGAACAGCTCTCCACTCAGCCTGGTTTGGTCCATCTTTCTGTACAATAAGAAGAGAGAGAGGCAGATTCAGACACATCCCTTCATCCTGACCAGGTTGTTTGCCGTGGAAGATGACTTTTGCTCTCTCAGGTGCTTCATACCTGCCTACAACTTCTCCAGGTACCATTTGTGCATGGACATTTGAGGTTCTCATCAGGTTGAAGGTCCCCAACTTTCCTGTATTGTAAGAACCACTCTGTCTCTGCTCTTCTGTAAAATGATTGAGGGAACAGTGTATACTTGGGGTTAAAACAGGTTTGATTTGGATTAGAGTGATTCTGTGTGATGAATAATGGTATTGGGAACCTGCAATATTTACAAGAATATAGAGGTGAAATATAAGTAGGAAAACAGAAATCTAGGTATGATTTGAAGCCCAGAAGGGTTTTGCCCTTGATTGGGATACTTAGCTTTGAATGATGTTCTGCAAAGATGCCTCAGATAATTCCATATACAATGGCATAGGACCTTGTACATTGGATGATTGAATTTAGAAGAGAACATCCAGTCAAAAAGGGATATTCAGTAGGATTAGGAAGATAGTCGGTAGGTTTAGGAAGAAGAGTGAGTATAGGATTTGGACCAAAAGTTCTCTAGCAATAGACTTTCGGTTGTTGAGTGAATGTAAATGTCAGCACATATGAAGAGTCAGTCACTATGTTGAACTGGGGAAAATATGTAGAAAAGCAGATATCAATAGAAACATTACGAAATCAGGCAAAGTATAAAGTGAGTGATAGAATTAGACATTTTCAACAGGGTTGAGTTTGAATATATAAATTAGGAAAAAAACAAATATGTAGTCACCAATAGGATAGACAATTGACAGCATTAGGCAACCTGGACATGGATGTTTTTAGAAATCCATGTTCACTTTCCATTTAGGCTTTGGTACAATCATAAGTGTGACCTTTCCATTTTTTGTCCAGAATATTACTGTGATAATGAGGTGACATGAGTATTTCTTTCACCATTTCTGGGAGCAATATATTGAAGATGTAAAATGAGAATCGGGGGTACAAAGAGGTGTACCCTGTTTCTAGGAACATAGAGAAAAAGCATGAATAGACCATACTGTGAATAAATAATATAACTTTTTTGAACTTTAAATAATGAATTGAACTGATATCTGAAAAATTAAAGGAAATCGTATATTGATATACAATCATTCATTCCAACCAGGTATATATGTAATGGAAATATTTGTGTTTAGGTTTATCATAAAGAGTGTGTAAGTTTTGCTTCAAAATGATTATGGAAATTCAATATATTGTGTTTGGAAAAAGTCTCATGAAAAGACCAGTCAAGAATACCCTGACAATACATGTGTTCTGAAGCAAGAAGTGGTTAAAGTTGAAACAAATGCTTATTAATTTGTGAACTTGTGGATGAAATGTATATCCTGTGATGTGCAAAAACTGAAGAAACAATAATGTACCAGTGTCGAATACAAATGAATGACAAATTACATATCATGTCCCATAGGAGTCTACTTGCATTGATGTTAGACTGGGTCAGTTACTGTAGAATAATTAGGATTTGTATGCACCATTCACTGAAGTTAGTTTTCAGTACTAGGAAACAAATATGTATTTCAGGTGGATGAATATTTCTGATTATAATCTTGTGAAAAGTGGATTATAAATCCACATACATGAACATGAATGAATTTAGAGAGTGTATATTAGACACATATATTTCATATTTTGAAAAATTTGCAGAGTATATCTATATCTATATCTGTATATACACACACACACACACAACACTCACAGACATTAAAAAGTACCAATATAAATGCCAATCGAAATTCATCAGTAAATATGTATCATCCACAAATGCAAAAATATTTATTTTACTGAACATGAGTTAATGTATAATGTTGTTCTACTAGGACGCTCTCCTATAGGTTGAATTTTCATTTCCAACAGCATTAAGAGGAGTGAACTCTTCTCACAATTTGTATCTGCCAAGACAGCCACCTCACAAAAATGTACGTGTGATACCTGGTAGGATTCTATATATGCATATAAATATACATGTGTGAATAGGCTACAGAAAAGGGAAATAAGAATTCACATATTTGTTAAGCTTAAAAACACATGGAGAATATTTCAAATAAATTTGACTAGATTTATAACTCCTACCTTATATAATGCAAATGTCAAGTCCAACTATACAACATGTCTCCTCTGAAGTACTTGTATTTCTAATGTGGTGGGCTAATTTTCTCCATTATATTAGGATGAATAGTCTGAGTCTACTAGGTATGGGTTAGTGTCAGGGATTCAGTACTTCGAATGGAAATTTGGAAAATGAATCCAATGTGTATGTAAAAATATGCTGCACAAATATCCTCCCGCTCTCATCCAGAACAATGCCTTGACATTACCTTCACCCCAAGTAAGACACAATTAGAGGAGAAGACTTACAAAATCAGTGAATACATATGTGGAATGGAAAATGCTCAGGAGTTCACAACCTTGGAGGTGGTAGAGGAGTTTCCAAAACTAAGGGACAGGGTAAACACTCCACAAACATGGAGCTCTGCTGGCCTAAAAACTTTTTGAGAAACTGCCTCTGAGCTTCCACACTTGAAATATATGTAGTTTTCAGGAGATTTGGCTTCCTCTGTAGTGAGACCATCAAAGCTGGGTCTGCATCTATGTGACCTGGAGGACATGGTTTCTTATTTTCCAATGAACAAGATGAAGCAGTGCTGAATCCTCTCTTTGTAGGTAAACTGAGGCCACTGGGGACTAAGTGTCTCCCCGTGTGGACTGTGAAGCCATTTGGTCCTCTTCCACTTTTTGTGGTGTTTTTGCTGCTGCACTGTGAGTTTGGTATTTGTTTCACGAAATACTAGCAGCTAAACTGGGACACAGTGCTGGAGGGAGTTCTGTCACGTGTGGTGGGTCAGGGTCTGCAAGAGAATGCACCAACTAGGCTCCTATCTCTCACAGCTAGCCCCATTGCCCCCTTGTCCATATCAACCTGATTCTTAATTTTCCTCTGAAAACTCTCCATATAACAAGATGCCTTTACATATAAGGGTCTGTTGGCTGCACCATGTCAGTTACAAGCCATTTGGAATCCAATGGTAGATCCACATGGCACTACCATGGATGTTTTAGCAAACACCTCCCCACCACTGCTCTAGACCCACTACTCAGCAGGCTCCAAGTTTCTGGCATCTCTGTTCTACACCATTTTCATGAAACTCAGTAAATCAAGGCACTGTCTGGTATACGCATGATCACCAACAGGACATCCAATGTTTCTCCAGTGCCACCTGGTCATAGGCATTTCAAAAATTTCATGGTATTTATCTAGCCATTTTTCAACCATGAAGTTGGAGGCACTGTGGGTTTCAGTTCATTCAGCAAACATTAAATGGTGAGGAAGCTCATTTCAATGAAATCTCTGGAGAACTCTCACAGGCACGGCTTTCCAAAGAGTGGACAAAAGGTCACATTAGGCCAGGCCCATTGAGGTCTACAATGTGAGGTCCATGTGTGTTTTGACTCTCAACTATGGCTGCCATTTCTTTAAGAATAAAATCATGTGATATCCTTGCTGAGATTCCCAGGCCTCTGTGGAAATCCACCCGGGGCCTAGGTCTCAGTTTCCAAGAGCGACTTTCATGCGTGGCCTCTTAAAATCCCAACAAAATTCATGGCAATGCTTCTCTGAGTTCAGTTCCAAAACCCAGTCTCTAAGGGGAATCACACCAGAGTTCAAGCTCACGTGGACCCAGTCATTTTTTCCAATGCAACACAAATGACCAAAATTAAAACCAAAACACTCCCACATGGCCTTCATCTTATTCCATATAGTCAATCATCTTAACCTCTGGCTGGAGGTTTCCATGAGGGGCGCAGCCCAAGACAGTGTCCAAAATCAGCTCGTTTGCCCCTCATTTGCCTAAAGTCAGGGTAGCCTGGACACCGTTTCTCTGAAACAGGAGCGAACAAATAAGCCTGCCGTTAATACTTCTTTGTTTCTCCAATTTGAGGCCTACTGATTTTAGGTATCGATTCTTTAGGTGATTTAGAGTCATGCGAAAACACAAGCACCTCTGCAGGGCTTTGAAGAACTCATTTGACCCAAAGAATCCCTATTGTCATTTGATGGAGTGCAGGAACCTAACAGAGGAAGGCAAGAGACTTCATCCACAATGAATGATATTTTTTGCCATTTTGGTTTTGGAAGCTCACGTGGGATCATTCTTAAGATCCATCAGGTGCTGAGAATCTAAGTCACAGCCACACACAGGTCCAAGAGGCTGATAAAGAGCCACAGGTGAGGCCCATTCATTTCCATTTGAAAACTGTTTTCTTCAGGCTTCACAAAGGGGTGGCCTGAGGCAAAGACCTTCCTGACATTCAGTGCAACACAACAATAAGTAAGCAAAAGGCCCAAAGCAGGGTTTCTGCACTGAGACTTTCCTGGTCACACTGATATCTGAGTTTTTTGAGATGCTCGCCATTCTCTTCAGCTATCCAACATGGCCATGTCACAGAGCTTGGAGGTGGTACATATTTTGGACACAAATCCATGAGCGTATTCTGGAGAGTGCCAGAATTCAGGAAGAAAACAACAACTTAGAAAGATAGCAGGTGTTGCACATTGATAAGACAAGCTGCAGTCCATTCATATATTGGGCAGGATGAATTATGGGAAGATTTATACTAGACAGGACACATCCATTAATGCATTCTCTTTTCTAATGTCTACAACAACGGACACAGTGGGATACACAGAAAGAGAAACACTCGCCATGTCAAATGACTTACTAGAAACTGTCCACTCCAAACCAAACAAACCGCCTTTTCTATCTATTCTCAGAACATGAGACAAAACAACAAACCCACACCCTCTCCCACAAAGGCCCCTCCTTCCCCCAAGTACGTCTGTGACTCTCCGGAGTGTCCTCTGACTGGTGGGCCATACTATTTTCCCCCGAAATGGCCTGTCTTCTCTCAGATCTTGATTCCTTGACCAACTCTGTGAAGATGTCAGGAAAAAGTGGTTAGCCACTACCTGTTTTCTCAGGAAAGGTCCATCTTCAGAGCTCTCCTGGCATTTGGCCATCCTCACATCATTAGGTACCAAGAAAACTGACTCTGTCCTTGGTAAATCCAAACAAGTGAGCCCACTGGGACTGGGACTGGGACTGCCTCTGGGTGTCTGGCTTCTTGGATACCAAGTTCAGAGAGTTCCATCACCAAGGAAATGAGGTATTTCACATTCTTTGGAACTGAATGAGGTCACTGCCTTGGCAACCACTTTGTCCTAACAGTTGCTTCCAAGGGTAACATAAGATGGAGGTTGCCAGAACTTCCTGTGACACTTTCATAAGGTAGAATGTATATCACCATTGGAACCCGGGAACAGCTCTCCACTCAGCCCTGGTTTGGTCCATCTTCTGTACAATAAGAAGAGAGAGAGGCAGATTCAGACACATCCCTTCATCCTGACCAGGTTGTTTGCCGTGGAAGATGACTTTTGCTCTCTCAGGTGCTTCATACCTGCCTACAACTTCTCCAGGTACCATTTGTGCATGGACATTTGAGGTTCTCATCAGGTTGAAGGTCCCCAACTTTCCTGTATTGTAAGAACCACTCTGTCCCGGCTCTTCTGTAAAATGATTGAGGGAACAGTGTATACTTGGGGTTAAAAACAGGTTTGATTTGGATTACGAGTGATTCTGTGTGATGAATAATGGTATTGGGAACCTGCAATATTTACAAGAATATAGAGGTGAAATATAAGTAGGAAAACAGAAATCTAGGTATGATTTGAAGCCCAGAAGGGTTTTGCCCTTGATTGGGATACTTAGCTTTGAATGATGTTCTGCAAAGATGCCTCAGATAATTCCATATACAATGGCATAAGATCTTGTACATTGGATGATTGAATTTAGAAGAGAACATCCAGTCAAAAAGGGATATTCAGTAGGATTAGGAAGATAGTCGGTAGGTTTAGGAAGAAGAGTGAGTATAGGATTTGGACCAAAAGTTCTTTAGCAATAGACTTTCGGTTGTTGAGTGAATGTAAATGTCAGCACATATGAAGAGTCAGTCACTATGTTGAACTGGGGAAAATATGTAGAAAAGCAGATATCAATAGAAACATTACGAAATCAGGCAAAGTATAAAGTGAGTGATAGAATTAGACATTTTCAACAGGGTTGAGTTTGAATATATAAATTAGGAAAAAAACAAATATGTAGTCACCAATAGGATTGACAATTGACAGCATTAGGCAACCTGGACATGGATGTTTTTAGAAATCCATGTTCACTTTCCATTTAGGCTTTGGTACAATCATAAGTGTGACCTTTCCATTTTTTGTCCAGAATATTACTGTGATAATGAGGTGACATGAGTATTTCTTTCACCATTTCTGGGAGCAATATATTGAAGATGTAAAATGAGAATCGGGGGTACAAAGAGGTGTACCCTGTTTCTAGGAACATAGAGAAAAAGCATGAATAGACCATACTGTGAATAAATAATATAACTTTTTTGAACTTTACATAATGAATTGAACTGATTTCTGAAAAATTAAAGGAAATCGTATATTGATATACAATCATTCATTCCAACCAGGTATATATGTAATAGAAATATTTGTGTTTTGGTTTATCATGAAGAGTGTGTGAGTTTTGCTTCAAAATGATTATGGAAATTCAAAATAATGTGTTTGGAAAGAAGTTTCATGAAAAGACCAGTCAAGAAACCCTGACAATACATGTGTTCTGAAGCAAGAAGTGGTGAAAGTTGAAACAAATGCATATTAATTTGTGAACTTGTGGATGAAATGTATATCCTGTGATGTGCAAAAACTGAAGAAACAATAATGTACCAGTGTCGAATACAAATGAATGACAAATTACATATCATGTCCCATAGGAGTCTACTTGCATTGATGTTAGACTGGGTCAGTTACTGTAGAATAATTAGGATTTGTATGCACCATTCACTGAAGTTAGTTTTCAGTACTATGAAACAAATATGTATTTCAGGTGGATGAATATTTCTGATTATAATCTTGTGAAAAGTGGATTATAAATCCACATACATGAACATGAATGAATTTAGAGAGTGTATATTAGACACATATATTTCATTTTTTGAAAAATTTGGAGAGTGTATCTATATCTATATCTATACCTATACACACACACACACACACACACACACACACACACACACACAACTCACAGACATTAAAAATTACCAATATAAATGCCAATCGAAATTCATCAGTAAATATGTATCATCCACAAATGCAAAAATATTTATTTTACTGAACATGAGTTAATGTATAATGTTGTTCTACTAGGACGCTCTCCTATAGGTTGAATTTTCATTTCCAACAGCATTTAGGAGGAGTGAACTCTTCTCACAATTTGTATCTGCCAAGACAGCCACCTCACAAAAATGTACGTGTGATACCTGGTAGGATTCTATATATGCATATAAATATACATGTGTGAATAAACTACAGAAAAAGGAAACAAGAATTCACATATTTGTTAAGTTTAAAACACATGGAGAATATTTCAAATAAATTTGACTAGATTTATAACTCCTACCTTATATAATGCAAATGTCAAGTCCAACTATACAACATGTCTCCTCTGAAGTACTTGTATTTCTACTGTGTTGGGTTAATTTTCTCCATTATATTAGGATGAATAGTCTGAGTCTACTAGGTATGGGTTAGTGTCAGGGATTCAGTACTTCGAATGGAAATTTGGAAAATGAATCCAATGTGTATGTAAATATATGCTGCACAAATATCCTCCCGCTCTCATCCAGAACAATGCCTTGACATTACCTTCACCCCAAGTAAGACACAATTAGAGGAGAAGAGTTACAAAATCAGTGAATACATATCTGGAATGGAAAATGCTCAGGAGTTCACAACCTTGGAGGTGGTAGAGGAGTTTCCAAAACTAAGGGACAGGGTAAACACTCCACAAACATGGCGCTCTGCTGGCCTAAAAACTTTTTGAGAAACTGCCTCTGAGCTTCCACACTTGAAATATATGTTGTTTTCAGGAGATTTGGCTTCCTCTGTAGTGAGACCATCAAAGCTGGGTCTGCATCTATGTGACCTGGAGGACATGGTTTCTTATTTTCCAATGAACAAGATGAAGCAGTGCTGAATCCTCTCTTTGTAGGTAAACTGAGGCCACTGGGGACTAAGTGTCTCCCCGTGTGGACTGTGAAGCCATTTGGTCCTCTTCCACTTTTTGTGGTGTTTTTGCTGCTGCACTGTGAGTTTGGTATTAGTTTCACGAAATACTAGGAGCTAAAGTGGGACACAGTGCTGGAGGGAGTTCTGTCACGTGTGGTGGGTCAGGGTCTGCAAGAGAATGCACCAACTAGGCTCCTATCTCTCACAGCTTGCCCCATTGCCCCCTTGTCCATATCAACCTGATTCTTAATTTTCCTCTGAAAACTCTCCATATAACAAGATGCCTTTACATATAAGGGTCTGTTGGCTGCACCATGTCAGTTACAAGCCATTTGGAATCCAATGGTAGATCCACATGGCCCTACCACGGATGTTTTAGCAAACACCTCCCCACCACTGCTCTAGACCCACTACTCAGCAGGCTCCAAATTTCTGGCATCTCTGTTCTACACCATTTTCATGAAACTCAGTAAATCAAGGCACTGTCTGGTATACTCATGATCAGCAACAGGACATCCAATGTTTCTCCAGTGCCACCTGGTCATAGGAATTTCAAAAATTTCATGGTATTTATCTAGCCATTTTTCAAAGATGAAGTTGGAGGCACTGTGGGTTTCAGTTCATTCAGCAAACATTAAATGGTGAGGAAGCTCATTTCAATGAAATCTCTGGAGAACTCTCACAGGCACGGCTTCCCAAAGAGTGGACAAAAGGTCACATTAGGCCAGGCCCATTGAGGTCTACAATGTGAGGTCCATGTGTGTTTTGACTCTCAACTATGGCTGCCATTTCTTTAAGAATAAAATCATGTGATATCCTTGCTGAGATTCCCAGGCCTCTGTGGAAATCCACCCGGGGCCTAGGTCTCAGTTTCCAAGAGCGACTTTCATGCGTGGCCTCTTAAAATCCCAACAAAATTCATGGCAATGCTTCTCTGAGTTCAGTTCCAAAACCCAGTCTCTAAGGGGAATCACACCAGAGTTCAAGCTCACGTGGACCCAGTCATTTTTTCCAATGCAACACAAATGACCAAAATTAAAACCAAAACACTCCCACATGGCCTTCATCTTATTCCATATAGTCAATCATCTTAACCTCTGGCTGGAGGTTTCCATGAGGGGCGCAGCCCAAGACAGTGTCCAAAATCAGCTCGTTTGCCCCTCATTTGCCTAAAGTCAGGGTAGCCTGGACACCGTTTCTCTGAAACAGGAGCGAACAAATAAGCCTGCCGTTAATACTTCTTTGTTTCTCCAATTTGAGGCCTACTGATTTTAGGTATCGATTCTTTAGGTGATTTAGAGTCATGCGAAAACACAAGCACCTCTGCAGGGCTTTGAAGAACTCATTTGACCCAAAGAATCCCTACTGTCATTTGATGGAGTGCAGGAACCTAACAGAGGAAGGCAAGAGACTTCATCCACAATGAATGATATTTTTTGCCATTTTAGTTTTGGAAGCTCACATGGGATCATTCTTAAGATCCATCAGGTGCTGAGAATCTAAGTCACAGACACACACAGGTCCAAGAGGCTGATAAAGAGCCACAGGTGAGGCCCATTCATTTCCATTTGAAAACTGTATTCTTCAGGCTTCACAAAGGGGTGGCCTGAGGCAAAGACCTTCCTGACATTCAGTGCAACACAACAATAAGTAAGCAAAAGGCCCAAAGCAGGGTTTCTGCACTGAGACTTTCCTGGTCACACTGATATCTGAGTTTTTTGAGATGCTCGCCATTCTCTTCAGCTATCCAGTACATGGCCATGTCACAGAGCTTGGAGGTGGTACATATTTTGTACACAAATCCATGAGCCTATTCTGGAGAGTGGCCAGAATTCAGGAAGCAAACAACAACTTAGAAAGATAGCAGGTGTTGCACATTGATAAGACAAGCTGCAGTCCATTCATATATTGGGCAGGATGAATTATGGGAAGATTTATACTAGACAGGACACATCCATTAATGCATTCTCTTTTCTAATGTCTACAACAACGGACACAGTGGGATACACAGAAAGAGAAACACTCGCCATGTCAAATGAGTTACTAGGAACTGTCCACTCCAAACCAAACAAACCGCCTTTTCTATCTATTCTCAGAACATGAGACAAAACAACAAACCCACACCCACTCCCACAAAGGCACCTCCTTCCCCCAAGTACGTCTGTGACTATCCGGAGTGTCCTCTGACTGGTGGGCCATACTATGTTCCCCCGAAATGGCCTGTCTTCTCTCAGATCTTGATTCCTTGACCAACTCTGTGAAGATGTCAGGAAAAAGTGGTTAGCCACTACCTGTTTTCTCAGGAAAGGTCCATCTTCAGAGCTCTCCTGGCATTTGGCCATCCTCACATCATTAGGTACCAAGAAAACTGACTCTGTCCTTGGTAAATCCAAACAAGTGAGCCCACTGGGACTGGGACTGGGACTGCCTCTGGGTGTCTGGCTTCTTGGATACCAAGTTCAGAGAGTTCCATCACCAAGGAAATGAGGTATTTCACATTCTTTGGAACTGAATGAGGTCACTGCCTTGGCAACCACTTTGTCCTAACAGTTGCTTCCAAGGGTAACATAAGATGGAGGTTGCCAGAACTTCCTGTGACACTTTCATAAGGTAGAATGTATATCACCATTGGCACCCGGGAACAGCTCTCCACTCAGCCCTGGTTTGGTCCATCTTCTGTACAATAAGAAGAGAGAGAGGCAGATTCAGACACATCCCTTCATCCTGACCAGGTTGTTTGCCGTGGAAGATGACTTTTGCTCTCTCAGGTGCTTCATACCTGCCTACAACTTCTCCAGGTACCATTTGTGCATGGACATTTGAGGTTCTCATCAGGTTGAAGGTCCCCAACTTTCCTGTATTGTAAGAACCACTCTGTCTCTGCTCTTCTGTAAAATGATTGAGGGAACAGTGTATACTTGGGGTTAAAAACAGGTTTGATTTGGATTACGAGTGATTCTGTGTGATGAATAATGGTATTGGGAACCTGCAATATTTACAAGAATATAGAGGTGAAATATAAGTAGGAAAACAGAAATCTAGGTATGATTTGAAGCCCAGAAGGGTTTTGCCCTTGATTGGGATACTTAGCTTTGAATGATGTTCTGCAAAGATGCCTCAGATAATTCCATATACAATGGCATAGGACCTTGTACATTGGATGATTGAATTTAGAAGAGAACATCCAGTCAAAAAGGGATATTCAGTAGGATTAGGAAGATAGTCGGTAGGTTTAGGAAGAAGAGTGAGTATAGGATTTGGACCAAAAGTTCTCTAGCAATAGACTTTCGGTTGTTGAGTGAATGTAAATGTCAGCACATATGAAGAGTCAGTCACTATGTTGAACTGGGGAAAATATGTAGAAAAGCAGATATCAATAGAAACATTACGAAATCAGGCAAAGTATAAAGTGAGTGATAGAATTAGACATTTTCAACAGGGTTGAGTTTGAATATATAAATTAGGAAAAAAACAAATATGTAGTCACCAATAGGATTGACAATTGACAGCATTAGGCAACCTGGACATGGATGTTTTTAGAAATCCATGTTCACTTTCCATTTAGGCTTTGGTACAATCATAAGTGTGACCTTTCCATTTTTTGTCCAGAATATTACTGTGATAATGAGGTGACATGAGTATTTCTTTCACCATTTCTGGGAGCAATATATTGAAGATGTAAAATGAGAATCGGGGGTACAAAGAGGTGTACCCTGTTTCTAGGAACATAGAGAAAAAGCATGAATAGACCATACTGTGAATAAATAATATAACTTTTTTGAACTTTAAATAATGAATTGAACTGATATCTGAAAAATTAAAGGAAATCGTATATTGATATACAATCATTCATTCCAACCAGGTATATATGTAATGGAAATATTTGTGTTTAGGTTTATCATAAAGAGTGTGTAAGTTTTGCTTCAAAATGATTATGGAAATTCAATATAATGTGTTTGGAAAGAAGTCTCATGAAAAGACCAGTCAAGAATACCCTGACAATACATGTGTTCTGAAGCAAGAAGTGGTTAAAGTTGAAACAAATGCTTATTAATTTGTGAACTTGTGGATGAAATGTATATCCTGTGATGTGCAAAAACTGAAGAAACAATAATGTACCAGTGTCGAATACAAATGAATGACAAATTACATATCATGTCCCATAGGAGTCTACTTGCATTGATGTTAGACTGGGTCAGTTACTGTAGAATAATTAGGATTTGTATGCACCATTCACTGAAGTTAGTTTTCAGTACTAGGAAACAAATATGTATTTCAGGTGGATGAATATTTCTGATTATAATCTTGTGAAAAGTGGATTATAAATCCACATACATGAACATGAATGAATTTAGAGAGTGTATATTAGACACATATATTTCATATTTTGAAAAATTTGCAGAGTATATCTATATCTATATCTGTATATACACACACACACACACAACACTCACAGACATTAAAAAGTACCAATATAAATGCCAATCGAAATTCATCAGTAAATATGTATCATCCACAAATGCAAAAATATTTATTTTACTGAACATGAGTTAATGTATAATGTTGTTCTACTAGGACGCTCTCCTATAGGTTGAATTTTCATTTCCAACAGCATTTAGGAGGAGTGAACTCTTCTCACAATTTGTATCTGCCAAGACAGCCACCTCAAAAAAATGTACGTGTGATACCTGGTAGGATTCTATATATGCATATAAATATACATGTGTGAATAGGCTACAGAAAAGGGAAATAAGAATTCACATATTTGTTAAGCTTAAAAACACATGGAGAATATTTCAAATAAATTTGACTAGATTTATAACTCCTACCTTATATAATGCAAATGTCAAGTCCAACTATACAACATGTCTCCTCTGAAGTACTTGTATTTCTAATGTGTTGGGCTAATTTTCTCCATTATATTAGGATGAATAGTCTGAGTCTACTAGGTATGGGTTAGTGTCAGGGATTCAGCACTTCGAATGGAAATTTGGAAAATGAATCCAATGTGTATGTAAAAATATGCTGCACAAATATCCTCCCGCTCTCATCCAGAACAATGCCTTGACATTACCTTCACCCCAAGTAAGACACAATTAGAGGAGAAGAGTTACAAAATCAGTGAATACATATCTGGAATGAAAAATGCTCAGGAGTTCACAACCTTGGAGGTGGTAGAGGAGTTTCCAAAACTAAGGGACAGGGTAAACCCTCCACAAAAATGGCGCTCTGCTGGCCTAAAAACTTTTTGAGAAACTGCCTCTGAGCTTCCACACTTGAAATATATGTTGTTTTCAGGAGATTTGGCTTCCTCTGTAGTGAGACCATCAAAGCTGGGTCTGCATCTATGTGACCTGGAGGACATGGTTTCTTATTTTCCAATGAACAAGATGAAGCAGTGCTGAATCCTCTCTTTGTAGGTAAACTGAGGCCACTGGGGACTAAGTGTCTCCCCGTGTGGACTGTGAAGCCATTTGGTCCTCTTCCACTTTTTGTGGTGTTTTTGCTGCTGCACTGTGAGTTTGGTATTTGTTTCACGAAATACTAGGAGCTAAAGTGGGACACAGTGCTGGAGGGAGTTCTGTCACGTGTGGTGGGTCAGGGTCTGCAAGAGAATGCACCAACTAGGCTCCTATCTCTCACAGCTTGCCCCATTGCCCCCTTGTCCATATCAACCTGATTCTTAATTTTCCTCTGAAAACTCTCCATATAACAAGATGCCTTTACATATAAGGGTCTGTTGGCTGCACCATGTCAGTTACAAGCCATTTGGAATCCAATGGTAGATCCACATGGCCCTACCACGGATGTTTTATCAAACACCTCCCCACCACTGCTCTAGACCCACTACTCAGCAGGCTCCAAATTTCTGGCATCTCTGTTCTACACCATTTTCATGAAACTCAGTAAATCAAGGCACTGTCTGGTATACTCATGATCAGCAACAGGACATCCAATGTTTCTCCAGTGCCACCTGGTCATAGGAATTTCAAAAATTTCATGGTATTTATCTAGCCATTTTTCAAAGATGAAGTTGGAGGCACTGTGGGTTTCAGTTCATTCAGCAAACATTAAATGGTGAGGAAGCTCATTTCAATGAAATCTCTGGAGAACTCTCACAGGCACGGCTTCCCAAAGAGTGGACAAAAGGTCACATTAGGCCAGGCCCATTGAGGTCTACAATGTGAGGTCCATGTGTGTTTTGACTCTCAACTATGGCTGCCATTTCTTTAAGAATAAAATCATGTGATATCCTTGCTGAGATTCCCAGGCCTCTGTGGAAATCCACCCGGGGCCTAGGTCTCAGTTTCCAAGAGCGACTTTCATGCGTGGCCTCTTAAAATCCCAACAAAATTCATGGCAATGCTTCTCTGAGTTCAGTTCCAAAACCCAGTCTCTAAGGGGAATCACACCAGAGTTCAAGCTCACGTGGACCCAGTCATTTTTTCCAATGCAACACAAATGACCAAAATTAAAACCAAAACACTCCCACATGGCCTTCATCTTATTCCATATAGTCAATCATCTTAACCTCTGGCTGGAGGTTTCCATGAGGGGCGCAGCCCAAGACAGTGTCCAAAATCAGCTCGTTTGCCCCTCATTTGCCTAAAGTCAGGGTAGCCTGGACACCGTTTCTCTGAAACAGGAGCGAACAAATAAGCCTGCCGTTAATACTTCTTTGTTTCTCCAATTTGAGGCCTACTGATTTTAGGTATCGATTCTTTAGGTGATTTAGAGTCATGCGAAAACACAAGCACCTCTGCAGGGCTTTGAAGAACTCATTTGACCCAAAGAATCCCTATTGTCATTTGATGGAGTGCAGGAACCTAACAGAGGAAGGCAAGAGACTTCATCCACAATGAATGATATTTTTTGCCATTTTGGTTTTGGAAGCTCACGTGGGATCATTCTTAAGATCCATCAGGTGCTGAGAATCTAAGTCACAGCCACACACAGGCCCAAGAGGCTGATAAAGAGCCACAGGTGAGGCCCATTCATTTCCATTTGAAAACTGTTTTCTTCAGGCTTCACAAAGGGGTGGCCTGAGGCAAAGACCTTCCTGACATTCAGTGCAACACAACAATAAGTAAGCAAAAGGCCCAAAGCAGGGTTTCTGCACTGACACTTTCCTGGTCACACTGATATCTGAGTTTTTTGAGATGCTCGCCATTCTCTTCAGCTATCCAGTACATGGCCATGTCACAGAGCTTGGAGGTGGTACATATTTTGTACACAAATCCATGAGCCTATTCTGGAGAGTGGCCAGATTTCAGGAAGAAAACAACAACTTAGAAAGATAGCAGGTGATGCACATTGATAAGACAAGCTGCAGTCCATTCATATATTGGGCAGGATGAATTATGGGAAGATTTATACTAGACAGGACACATCCATTAATGCATTCTCTTTTCTAATGTCTACAACAACGGACACAGTGGGATACACAGAAAGAGAAACACTCGCCATGTCAAATGACTTACTAGAAACTGTCCACTCCAAACCAAACAAACCGCCTTTTCTATCTATTCTCAGAACATGAGACAAAACAACAAACCCACACCCACTCCCACAAAGGCACCTCCTTCCCCCAAGTACGTCTGTGACTATCCGGAGTGTCCTCTGACTGGTGGGCCATACTATGTTCCCCCGAAATGGCCTGTCTTCTCTCAGATCTTGATTCCTTTACCAACTCTGTGAAGATGTCAGGAAAAAGTGGTTAGCCACTACCTGTTTTCTCAGGAAAGGTCCATCTTCAGAGCTCTCCTGGCATTTGGCCATCCTCACATCATTAGGTACCAAGAAAACTGACTCTGTCCTTGGTAAATCCAAACAAGTGAGCCCACTGGGACTGGGACTGGGACTGCCTCTGGGTGTCTGGCTTCTTGGATACCAAGTTCAGAGAGTTCCATCACCAAGGAAATGAGGTATTTCACATTCTTTGGAACTGAATGAGGTCACTGCCTTGGCAACCACTTTGTCCTAACAGTTGCTTCCAAGGGTAACATAAGATGGAGGTTGCCAGAACTTCCTGTGACACTTTCATAAGGTAGAATGTATATCACCATTGGCACCCGGGAACAGCTCTCCACTCAGCCCTGGTTTGGTCCATCTTCTGTACAATAAGAAGAGAGAGAGGCAGATTCAGACACATCCCTTCATCCTGACCAGGTTGTTTGCCATGGAAGATGACTTTTGCTCTCTCAGGTGCTTCATACCTGCCTACAACTTCTCCAGGTACCATTTGTGCATGGACATTTGAGGTTCTCATCAGGTTGAAGGTTCCCAACTTTCCTGTATTGTAAGAACCACTCTGTCTCTGCTCTTCTGTAAAATGATTGAGGGAACAGTGTATACTTGGGGTTAAAAACAGGTTTGATTTGGATTACGAGTGATTCTGTGTGATGAATAATGGTATTGGGAACCTGCAATATTTACAAGAATATAGAGGTGAAATATAAGTAGGAAAACAGAAATCTAGGTATGATTTGAAGCCCAGAAGGGTTTTTCCTTGATTGGGATACTTAGCTTTGAATGATGTTCTGCAAAGATGCCTCAGATAATTCCATATACAATGGCATAGGACCTTGTGTATTGGATGATTGAATTTAGAAGAGAACATCCAGTCAAAAAGGGATATTCAGTAGGATTAGGAAGATAGTCGGTAGGTTTAGGAAGAAGAGTGAGTATAGGATTTGGACCAAAAGTTCTTTAGCAATAGACTTTCGGTTGTTGAGTGAATGTAAATGTCAGCACATATGAAGAGTCAGTCACTATGTTGAACTGGGGAAAATATGTAGAAAAGCAGATATCAATAGAAACATTACGAAATCAGGCAAAGTATAAAGTGAGTGATAGAATTAGACATTTTCAACAGGGTTGAGTTTGAATATATAAATTAGGAAAAAAACAAATATGTAGTCACCAATAGGATTGACAATTGACAGCATTAGGCAACCTGGACATGGATGTTTTTAGAAATCCATGTTCACTTTCCATTTAGGCTTTGGTACAATCATAAGTGTGACCTTTCCATTTTTTGTCCAGAATATTACTGTGATAATGAGGTGACATGAGTATTTCTTTCACCATTTCTGGGAGCAATATATTGAAGATGTAAAATGAGAATCGGGGGTACAAAGAGGTGTACCCTGTTTCTAGGAACATAGAGAAAAAGCATGAATAGACCATACTGTGAATAAATAATATAACTTTTTTGAACTTTAAATAATGAATTGAACTGATATGTGAAAAATTAAAGGAAATCGTATATTGATATACAATCATTCATTCCAACCAGGTATATATGTAATGGAAATATTTGTGTTTTGGTTTATCATGAAGAGTGTGTGAGTTTTGCTTCAAAATGATTATGGAAATTCAAAATAATGTGTTTGGAAAGAAGTCTCATGAAAAGACCCGTCAAGAAACCCTGACAATACATGTGTTCTGAAGCAAGAAGTGGTGAAAATTGAAACAAATGCATATTAATTTGTGAACTTGTGGATGAAATGTATATCCTGTGATGTGCAAAAACTGAAGAAACAATAATGTACCAGTGTCGAATACAAATGAATGACAAATTACATATCATGTCCCATAGGAGTCTACTTGCATTGATGTTAGACTGGGTCAGTTACTGTAGAATAATTAGGATTTGTATGCACCATTCACTGAAGTTAGTTTTCAGTACTAGGAAACAAATATGTATTTCAGGTGGATGAATATTTCTGATTATCATCTTGTGAAAAGTGGATTATAAATCCACATACATGAACATGAATGAATTTAGAGAGTGTATATTAGACACATATATTTCATTTTTTGAAAAATTTGGAGAGTGTATTTATATCTATATCTATACCTATACACACACACACACACACACACACACACACACACATAACTCACAGACATTAAAAATTACCAATATAAATGCCAATCGAAATTCATCAGTAAATATGTATCATCCACAAATGCAAAAATATTTATTTTACTGAACATGAGTTAATGTATAATGTTGTTCTACTAGGACGCTCTCCTATAAGTTGAATTTTCATTTCCAACACCATTTAGGAGGAGCGAACTCTTCTCACAATTTGTATCTGCCAAGACAGCCACCTCACAAAAATGTACGTGTGATACCTGGTAGGATTCTATATATGCATATAAATATACATGTGTGAATAGACTACAGAAAAAGGAAACAAGAATTCTCATATTTGTTAAGTTTAAAACACATGGAGAATATTTCAAATAAATTTGACTAGATTTATAACTCCTACTTTATATAATGCAAATGTCAAGTCCAACTATACAACATGTCTCCTCTGAAGTACTTGTATTTCTAATGTGTTGGGTTAATTTTCTCCATTATATTAGGATGAATAGTCTGAGTCTACTAGGTATGGGTTAGTGTCAGGGATTCAGTATTTCGAATGGAAAATTGGAAAATGAATCCAATGTGTATGTAAATATATGCTGCACAAATATCCTCCCGCTCTCATCCAGAACAATGCCTTGACATTACCTTCACCCCAAGTAAGACACAATTAGAGGAGAAGAGTTACAAAATCAGTGAATACATATCTGGAATGGAAAATGCTCAGGAGTTCACAACCTTGGAGGTGGTAGAGGAGTTTCCAAAACTAAGGGACAGGGTAAACACTCCACAAACATGGAGCTCTGCTGGCCTAAAAACTTTTTGAGAAACTGCCTCTGAGCTTCCACACTTGAAATATATGTAGTTTTCTGGAGATTTGGCTTCCTCTGTAGTGAGACCATCAAAGCTGGGTCTGCATCTATGTGACCTGGAGGACATGGTTTCTTATTTTCCAATGAACAAGATGAAGCAGTGCTGAATCCTCTCTTTGTAGGTAAACTGAGGCCACTGGGGACTAAGTGTCTCCCCGTGTGGACTGTGAAGCCATTTGGTCCTCTTCCACTTTTTGTGGTGTTTTTGCTGCTGCACTGTGAGTTTGGTATTTGTTTCACAAAATACTATTAGCTAAACTGGGACACAGTGCTGGAGGGAGTTCTGTCACGTGTGGTGGGTCAGGGTCTGCAAGAGAATGCACCAACTAGGCTCCTATCTCTCACAGCTTGCCCCATTGCCCCCTTGTCCATATCAACCTGATTCTTAATTTTCCTCTGAAAACTCTCCATATAACAAGACGCCTTTACATATAAGGGTCTGTTGGCTGCACCATGTCAGTTACAAGCCATTTGGAATCCAATGGTAGATCCACATGGCCCTACCACGGATGTTTTATCAAACACCTCCCCACCACTGCTCTAGACCCACTACTCAGCAGGATCCAAGTTTCTGGCATCTCTGTTCTACACCATTTTCATGAAACTCAGTAAATCAAGGCACTGTCTGGTATACGCATGATCACCAACAGGACATCCAATGTTTCTCCAGTGCCACCTGGTCATAGGCATTTCAAAAATTTCATGGTATTTATCTAGCCATTTTTCAACCATGAAGTTGGAGGCACTGTGGGTTTCAGTTCATTCAGCAAACATTAAATGGTGAGGAAGCTCATTTCAATGAAATCTCTGGAGAACTCTCACAGGCACGGCTTCCCAAAGAGTGGACAAAAGGTCACATTAGGCCAGGCCCATTGAGGTCTACAATGTGAGGTCCATGTGTGTTTTGACTCTCAACTATGGCTGCCATTTCTTTAAGAATAAAATCATGTGATATCCTTGCTGAGATTCCCAGGCCTCTGTGGAAATCCACCCGGGGCCTAGGTCTCAGTTTCCAAGAGCGACTTTCATGCGTGGCCTCTTAAAATCCCAACAAAATTCATGGCAATGCTTCTCTGAGTTCAGTTCCAAAACCCAGTCTCTAAGGGGAATCACACCAGAGTTCAAGCTCACGTGGACCCAGTCATTTTTTCCAATGCAACACAAATGACCAAAATTAAAACCAAAACACTCCCACATGGCCTTCATCTTATTCCATATAGTCAATCATCTTAACCTCTGGCTGGAGGTTTCCATGAGGGGCGCAGCCCAAGACAGTGTCCAAAATCAGCTCGTTTGCCCCTCATTTGCCTAAAGTCAGGGTAGCCTGGACACCGTTTCTCTGAAACAGGAGCGAACAAATAAGCCTGCCGTTAATACTTCTTTGTTTCTCCAATTTGAGGCCTACTGATTTTAGGTATCGATTCTTTAGGTGATTTAGAGTCATGCGAAAACACAAGCACCTCTGCAGGGCTTTGAAGAACTCATTTGACATAAATAATCCCTATTGTCATTTGATGGTTGCAGGAACCTAACAGAGGAAGGCAAGAGACTTCATCCACAATGAATGATATTCTTTGCCATTTTGGTTTTGGAAGCTCACGTGGGATAATTCTTAAGATCCATCAGGTGCTGAGAATCTAAGTCACAGCCACACACAGGTCCAAGAGGCTGATAAAGAGCCACAGGTGAGGCCCATTCATTTCCATTTGAAAACTGTTTTCTTCAGGCTTCACAAAGGGGTGGCCTGAGGCAAAGACCTTCCTGACATTCAGTGCAACACAACAATAAGTAAGCAAAAGGCCCAAAGCAGGGTTTCTGCACTGAGACTTTCCTGGTCACACTGATATCTGAGTTTTTTGAGATGCTCGCCATTCTCTTCAGCTATCCAGTACATGGCCATGTCACAGAGCTTGGAGGTGGTACATATTTTGGACACAAATCCATGAGCCTATTCTGGAGAGTGGCCAGAATTCAGGAAGAAAACAACAACTTAGGAAGATAGCAGGTGTTGCACATTGATAAGACAAGCTGCAGTCCATTCATATATTGGGCAGGATGAATTATGGGAAGATTTATACTAGACAGGACACATCCATTAATGCATTCTCTTTTCTAATGTCTACAACAACGGACACAGTGGGATACACAGAAAGAGAAACACTCGCCATGTCAAATGACTTACTAGAAACTGTCCACTCCAAACCAAACAAACCGCCTTTTCTATTTATTCTCAGAACATGAGACAAAACAACAAACCCACACCCACTCCCACAAAGGCACCTCCTTCCCCCAAGTACGTCTGTGACTATCCGGAGTGTCCTCTGCCTGGTGGGCCATACTATGTTCCCCCGAAATGGCCTGTCTTCTCTCAGATCTTGTTTCCTTGACCAACTCTGTGAAGATGTCAGGAAAAAGTGGTTAGCCACTACCTGTTTTCTCAGGAAAGGTCCATCTTCAGAGCTCTCCTGGCATTTGGCCATCCTCACATCATTAGGTACCAAGAAAACTGACTCTGTCCTTGGTAAATCCAAACAAGTGAGCCCACTGGGACTGGGACTGGGACTGCCTCTGGGTGTCTGGCTTCTTGGATACCAAGTTCAGAGAGTTCCATCACCAAGGAAATGAGGTATTTCACATTCTTTGGAACTGAATGAGGTCACTGCCTTGGCAACCACTTTGTCCTAACAGTTGCTTCCAAGGGTAACATAAGATGGAGGTTGCCAGAACTTCCTGTGACACTTTCATAAGGTAGAATGTATATCACCATTGGCACCCGGGAACAGCTCTCCACTCAGCCCTGGTTTGGTCCATCTTCTGTACAATAAGAAGAGAGAGAGGCAGATTCAGACACATCCCTTCATCCTGACCAGGTTGTTTGCCATGGAAGATGACTTTTGCTCTCTCAGGTGCTTCATACCTGCCTACAACTTCTCAGGTACCATTTGTGCATGGACATTTGAGGTTCTCATCAGGTTGAAGGTCCCCAACTTTCCTGTATTGTAAGAACCACTCTGTCTCTGCTCTTCTGTAAAATGATTGAGGGAACAGTGTATACTTGGGGTTAAAAACAGGTTTGATTTGGATTACGAGTGATTCTGTGTGATGAATAATGGTATTGGGAACCTGCAATATTTACAAGAATATAGAGGTGAAATATAAGTAAGAAAACAGAAATCTAGGTATGATTTGAAGCCCAGAAGGGTTTTGCCCTTGATTGGGATACTTAGCTTTGAATGATGTTCTGCAAAGATGCCTCAGATAATTCCATATACAATGGCATAGGACCTTGTACATTGGATCATTGAATTTAGAAGAGAACATCCAGTAAAAAGGGATATTCAGTAGGATTAGGAAGATAGTCGGTAGGTTTAGGAAGAAGAGTGAGTATAGGATTTGGACCAAAAGTTCTTTAGCAATAGACTTTCGGTTGTTGAGTGAATGTAAATGTCAGCACATATGAAGAGTCAGTCACTATGTTGAACTGGGGAAAATATGTAGAAAAGCAGATATCAATAGAAACATTACAAAATCAGGCAAAGTATAAAGTGAGTGATAGAATTAGACATTTTCAACAGGGTTGAGTTTGAATATATAAATTAGGAAAAAAACAAATATGTAGTCACCATTAGGATTGACAATTGACAGCATTAGGCAACCTGGACATGGATGTTTTTAGAAATCCATGTTCACTTTCCATTTAGGCTTTGGTACAATCATAAGTGTGACCTTTCCATTTTTTGTCCAGAATATTACTGTGATAATGAGGTGACATGAGTATTTCTTTCACCATTTCTGGGAGCAATATATTGAAGATGTAAAATGAGATACGGGGGTACAAAGAGGTGTACCCTGTTTCTAGGAACATAGAGAAAAAGCATGAATAGACCATACTGTGAATAAATAATATAACTTTTTTGAACTTTACATAATGAATTGAACTGATATGTGAAAAATTAAAGGAAATCGTATATTGATATACAATCATTCATTCCAACCAGGTATATATGTAATGGAAATATTTGTGTTTAGGTTTATCATAAAGAGTGTGTGAGTTTTGCTTCAAAATGATTATGGAAATTCAAAATAATGTGTTTGGAAAGAAGTCTCATGAAAAGACCAGTCAAGAATGCCGTGACAATACATGTGTTCTGAAGCAAGAAGTGGTTAAAGTTGAAACAAATGCTTATTAATTTGTGAACTTGTGGATGAAATGTATATCCTGTGATGTGCAAAAACTGAAGAAACAATAATGTACCAGTGTCGAATACAAATGAATGACAAATTACATATCATGTCCCATAGGAGTCTACTTGCATTGATGTTAGACTGGGTCAGTTACTGTAGAATAATTAGGATTTGTATGCACCATTCACTGAAGTTAGTTTTCAGTACTAGGAAACAAATATGTATTTCAGGTGGATGAAGGTTTCTGATTATAATCTTGTGAAAAGTGGATTATAACTCCACATACATGAACATGAATGAATTTAGAGAGTGTATATTAGACACATATATTTCATATTTTGAAAAATTTGCAGAGTATATCTATATCTATATCTGTATATACACACACACACACACAACACTCACAGACATTAAAAAGTACCAATATAAATGCCAATCGAAATTCATCAGTAAATATGTATCATCCACAAATGCAAAAATATTTATATTACTGAACATGAGTTAATGTATAATGTTGTTCTACTAGGACGCTCTCCTATAGGTTGAATTTTCATTTCCAACAGCATTTAGGAGGAGTGAACTCTTCTCACAATTTGTATCTGCCAAGACAGCCACCTCACAAAAATGTACGTGTGATACCTGGTGGGATTCTATATATGCATATAAATATACATGTGTGAATAGACTACAGAAAAAGGAAACAAAAATTCACATATTTGTTAAGTTTAAAACACATGGAGAATATTTCAAATAAATTTGACTAGATTTATAACTCCTACCTTATATAATGCAAATGTCAAGTCCAACTATACAACATGTCTCCACTGAAGTACTTGTATTTCTAATGTGTTGGGTTAATTTTCTCCATTATATTAGGATGAATAGTCTGAGTCTACTAGGTATGGGTTAGTGTCAGGGATTCAGTATTTCGAATGGAAAATTGGAAAAAGAATCCAATGTGTATGTAAATATATGCTGCACAAATATCCTCCCGCTCTCATCCAGAACAATGCCTTGACATTGCCTTCACCCCAAGTAAGACACAATTAGAGGAGAAGAGTTACAAAATCAGTGAATACATATCTGGAATGGAAAATGCTCAGGAGTTCACAACCTTGGAGGTGGTAGAGGAGTTTCCAAAACTAAGGGACAGGGTAAACCCTCCACAAACATGGAGCTCTGCTGGCCTAAAAACTTTTTGAGAAACTGCCTCTGAGCTTCCACACTTGAAATATATGTTGTTTTCAGGAGATTTGGCTTCCTCTGTAGTGAGAACATCAAAGCTGGGTCTGCATCTATGTGACCTGGAGGACATGGTTTCTTATTTTCCAATGAACAAGATGAAGCAGTGCTGAATCCTCTCTTTGTAGGTAAACTGAGGCCACTGGAGACTAAGTGTCTCCCCGTGTGGACTGTGAAGCCATTTGGTCCTCTTCCACTTTTTGTGGTGTTTTTGCTGCTGCACTGTGAGTTTGGTATTTGTTTCACGAAATACTAGGAGCTAAACTGGGACACAGTGCTGGAGGGAGTTCTGTCACGTGTGGTGGGTCAGGGTCTGCAAGAGAATGCACCAACTAGGCTCCTATCTCTCACAGCTTGCCACATTGCCCCCTTGTCCATATCAACCTGATTCTTAATTTTCCTCTGAAAACTCTCCATATAACAAGATGCCTTTACATATAAGGGTCTGTTGGCTGCACCATGTCAGTTACAAGCCATTTGGAATCCAATGGTAGATCCACATGGCCCTACCACGGATGTTTTATCAAACACCTCCCCACCACTGCTCTAGACCCACTACTCAGCAGGCTCCAAATTTCTGGCATCTCTGTTCTACACCATTTTCATGAAACTCAGTAAATCAAGGCACTGTCTGGTATACTCATGATCAGCAACAGGACATCCAATGTTTCTCCAGTGCCACCTGGTCATAGGAATTTCAGAAATTTCATGGTATTTATCTAGCCATTTTTCAACCATGAAGTTGGAGGCACTGTGGGTTTCAGTTCATTCAGCAAACATTAAATGGTGAGGAAGCTCATTTCAATGAAATCTCTGGAGAACTCTCACAGGCACGGCTTCCCAAAGAGTGGACAAAAGGTCACATTAGGCCAGGCCCATTGAGGTCTACAATGTGAGGTCCATGTGTGTTTTGACTCTCAACTATGGCTGCCATTTCTTTAAGAATAAAATCATGTGATATCCTTGCTGAGATTCCCAGGCCTCTGTGGAAATCCACCCGGGGCCTAGGTCTCAGTTTCCAAGAGCGACTTTCATGCGTGGCCTCTTAAAATCCCAACAAAATTCATGGCAATGCTTCTCTGAGTTCAGTTCCAAAACCCAGTCTCTAAGGGGAATCACACCAGAGTTCAAGCCCACGTGGACCCAGTCATTTTTTCCAATGCCACACAAATGACCAAAATTAAAACCAAAACACTCCCACATGGCCCTCATCTTATTTCATATAGTCAATCATCTTAACCTCTGGCTGGAGGTTTCCATGAGGGGCACAGCCCAAGACAGTGTCCAAAATCAGCTCGTTTGCCCCTCATTTGTCTAAAGTCAGGGTAGCCTGGACACCGTTTCTGTGAACCAGGAGTGAACAAATAAGCCTGCCGTTAATACTTCTGTGTTTCTCCAATTTGAGGCCTACTGATTTTAGGTATCGATTCTTTAGGTGATTTAGAGTCATGCGAAAACACAAGTACCTCTGCAGGGCTTTGAAGAACTCATTTGACCCAAAGAGTCCCTATTGTCATTTGATGGAGTGCAGGAACCTAACAGAGGAAGGCAAGAGACTTCATCCACAATGAATGAAATTTTTTGCCATTTTGGTTTTGGAAGCTCACATGAGATCATTCTTAAGATCCATCAGGTGCTGAGAATCTAAGTCACAGCCACACACAGGCCCAAGAGGCTGATAAAGACACATCCCTTTCCAAAGCAATTAAGCAAAGAGCCACAGGTGAGGCCCATTCATTTCCATTTGAAAACTGTTTTCATCAGGCTTCACAAAGGGGTGGCCTGAGGCAAAGACCTTCCTGACATTCAGTGCAACACAACAATAAGTAAGCAAAAGGCCCAAAGCAGGGTTTCTGCACTGAGACTTTCCTGGTCACACTGATATCTGAGTTTTCTGAGATGCTCGCCATTCTCTTCAGCTATCCAGTACATGGCCATGTCACAGAGCTTGGAGGTGGTACATATTTTGGACACAAATCCATGAGCCTATTCTGGAGAGTGGCCAGAATTCAGGAAGAAAACTACAACTTAGAAAGATAGCAGGTGTTGCACATCGATTAGACAAGCTGCAGTCCATTCATATATTGGGCATGGGAAGATTTATACTAGACAGGACACATCCATTAATGCATTCTCTTTTCTAATGTCTACAATAACGGACACAGTGGGATACACAGAAACAGAAACACTCGCCGTGTCAAATGACTTACTAGAAACTGTCCACTCCAAACCAAACAAACCGCCTTTTCTATCTATTCTCAGAACATGAGACAAAACAACAAACCCACACCCACTCCCACAAAGGCACCTCCTTCCCCCAAGTACATCTGTGACTATCCGGAGTGTCCTCTGACTGGTGGGCCATACTATGTTCCCCCGAAATGGCCTGTCTTCTCTCAGATCTTGTTTCCTTGACCAACTCTGTGAAGATGTCAGGAAAAAGTGGTTAGCCACTACCTGTTTTCTCAGGAAAGGTCCATCTTCAGAGCTCTCCTGGCATTTGGCCATCCTCACATCATTAGGTACCAAGAAAACTGACTCTGTCCTTGGTAAATCCAAACAAGTGAGCCCACTGGGACTGGGACTGGGACTGCCTCTGGGTGCCTGGCTTCTTGGATACCAAGTTCAGAGAGTTCCATCACCAAGGAAATGAGGTATGTCACATTCTTTGGAACTGAATGAGGTCACTGCCTTGGCAACCACATTGTCCTAACAGTTGCTTCCAAGGGTAACATAAGATGGAGGTTGCCCCTACTTCCTGTGACACTTTCATAAGGTAGAATGTATATCACCATTGGCACCCGGGAACAGCTCTCCACTCAGCCCTGGTTTGGTCCATCTTCTGTACAATAAGAAGAGAGAGAGGCAGATTCAGACACATCCCTTCATCCTGACCAGGTTGTTTGCCATGGAAGATGACTTTTGCTCTCTCAGGTGCTTCATACCTGCCTACAACTTCTCCAGGTATCATTTGTGCATGGACATTTGAGGTTCTCATCAGGTGGAAGGTCCCCAACTTTCCTGTATTGTAAGAACCACTCTGTCCCGGCTCTTCTGTAAAATGATTGAGGGAACAGTGTATACTTGGGGTTAAAAACAGGTTTGATTTGGGTTACGAGTGATTCTGTGTGATGAATAATGGTATTGGGAACCTGCAATATTTACAAGAATATAGAGGTGAAATATAAGTAGGAAAACAGAAATGTAGGTATGATTTGAAGCCCAGAAGGGTTTTGCCCTTGATTGGGATACATAGCTTTGAATGATGTTCTGCAAAGATGCCTCAGATAATTCCATATACAATGGCATAGGACCTTGTACATTGGATCATTGAATTTAGAAGAGAACATCCAGTCAAAAAGGGATATTCAGTAGGATTAGGAAGATAGTCGGTAGGTTTAGGAAGAAGAGTGAGTATAGGATTTGGACCAAAAGTTCTTTAGCAATAGACTTTCGGTTGTTGAGTGAATGTAAATGTCAGCACATATGAAGAGTCAGTCACTATGTTGAACTGGGGAAAATATGTAGAAAAGCAGATATCAATAGAAACATTACGAAATCAGGCAAAGTATAAAGTGAGTGATAGAATTAGACATTTTCAACAGGGTTGAGTTTGAATATATAAATTAGGAAAAAAACAAATATGTAGTCACCAATAGGATTGACAATTGACAGCATTAGGCAACCTGGACATGGATGTTTTTAGAAATCCATGTTCACTTTCCATTTAGGCTTTGGTACAATCATAAGTGTGACCTTTCCATTTTTTGTCCAGAATATTACTGTGATAATGAGGTGACATGAGTATTTCTTTCACCATTTCTGGGAGCAATATATTGAAGATGTAAAATGAGAATCGGGGGTAGAAAGAGGTGTACCCTGTTTCTAGGAACATAGAGAAAAAGCATGAATAGACCATACTGTGAATAAATAATATAACTTTTTTGAAATTTAAATAATGAATTGAACTGATATGTGAAAAATTAAAGGAAATCGTATATTGATATACAATCATTCATTCCAACCAGGTATATATGTAATAGAAATATTTGTGTTTAGGTTTATCATAAAGAGTGTGTGAGTTTTGCTTCAAAATGATTATGGAAATTCAAAATAATGTGTTTGGAAAGAAGTCTCATGAAAAGACCAGTCAAGAATACCGTGACAATACATGTGTTCTGAAGCAAGAAGTGGTTAAAGTTGAAACAAATGCTTATTAATTTGTGAACTTGTGGATGAAATGTATATCATGTGATGTGCAAAAACTGAAGAAACAATAATGTACCAGTGTCGAATACAAATGAATGACAAATTACATATCATGTCCCATAGGAGTCTACTTGCATTGATGTTAGACTGGGTCAGTTACTGTAGAATAATTAGGATTTGTATGCACCATTCACTGAAGTTAGTTTTCAGTACTAGGAAACAAATATGTATTTCAGGTGGATGAAGGTTTCTGATTATAATCTTGTGAAAAGTGGATTATAAATCCACATACATGAACATGAATGAATTTAGAGAGTGTATATTAGAAACATATATTTCATATTTTGAAAAATTTGCAGAGTATATCTATATCTATATCTGTATATACACACACACACACACAACACTCACAGACATTAAAAAGTACCAATATAAATGCCAATCGAAATTCATCAGTAAATATGTATCATCCACAAATGCAAAAATATTTATTTTACTGAACATGAGCTAATGAATAATGTTGTTCTACTAGGACGCTCTCCTATAAGTTGAATTTTCATTTCCAACAGCATTTAGGAGGAGTGAACTCTTCTCACAATTTGTATCTGCCAAGACAGCCACCTCACAAAAATGTACGTGTGATACCTGGTAGGATTCTATATATGCATATAAATATACATGTGTGAATAGACTACAGAAAAAGGAAACAAAAATTCACATATTTGTTAAGTTTAAAACACATGGAGAATATTTCAAATAAATTTGACTAGATTTATAACTCCTACCTTATATAATGCAAATGTCAAGTCCAACTATACAACATGTCTCCACTGAAGTACTTGTATTTCTAATGTGTTGGGTTAATTTTCTCCAATATATTAGGATGAATAGTCTGAGTCTACTAGGTATGGGTTAGTGTCAGGGATTCAGTATTTCGAATGGAAAATTGGAAAATGAATCCAATGTGTATGTAAATATATGCTGCACAAATATCCTCCCGCTCTCATCCAGAACAATGCCTTGACATTACCTTCACCCCAAGTAAGACACAATTAGAGGAGAAGAGTTACAAAATCAGTGAATACATATCTGGAATGGAAAATGCTCAGGAGTTCACAACCTTGGAGGTGGTAGAGGAGTTTCCAAAACTAAGGGACAGGGTAAACCCTCCACAAACATGGAGCTCTGCTGGCCTAAAAACTTTTTGAGAAACTGCCTCTGAGCTTCCACACTTGAAATATATGTTGTTTTCAGGAGATTTGGCTTCCTCTGTAGTGAGAACATCAAAGCTGGGTCTGCATCTATGTGACCTGGAGGACATGGTTTCTTATTTTCCAATGAACAAGATGAAGCAGTGCTGAATCCTCTCTTTGTAGGTAAACTGAGGCCACTGGGGACTAAGTGTCTCCCCGTGTGGACTGTGAAGCCATTTGGTCCTCTTCCACTTTTTGTGGTGTTTTTGCTGCTGCACTGTGAGTTTGGTATTTGTTTCACGAAATACTAGGAGCTAAACTGGGACACAGTGCTGGAGGGAGTTCTGTCACGTGTGGTGGGTCAGGGTCTGCAAGAGAATGCACCAACTAGGCTCCTATCTCTCACAGATTGCCCCATTGCCCCCTTGTCCATATCAACCTGATTCTTAATTTTCCTCTGAAAACTCTCCATATAACAAGATGCCTTTACATATAAGGGTCTGTTGGCTGCACCATGTCAGTTACAAGCCATTTGGAATCCAATGGTAGATCCACATGGCCCTACCACGGATGTTTTAGCAAACACCTCCCCACCACTGCTCTAGACCCACTACTCAGCAGGCTCCAAATTTCTGGCATCTCTGTTCTACACCATTTTCATGAAACTCAGTAAATCAAGGCACTGTCTGGTATACTCATGATCAGCAACAGGACATCCAATGTTTCTCCAGTGCCACCTGGTCATAGGAATTTCAAAAATTTCATGGTATTTATCTAGCCATTTTTCAAGCATGAAGTTGGAGGCACTGTGGGTTTCAGTTCATTCAGCAAACATTAAATGGTGAGGAAGCTCATTTCAATGAAATCTCTGGAGAACTCTCACAGGCACGGCTTCCCAAAGAGTGGACAAAAGGTCACATTAGGCCAGGCCCATTGAGGTCTACAATGTGAGGTCCATGTGTGTTTTGACTCTCAACTATGGCTGCCATTTCTTTAAGAATAAAATCATGTGATATCCTTGCTGAGATTCCCAGGCCTCTGTGGAAATCCACCCGGGGCCTAGGTCTCAGTTTCCAAGAGCGACTTTCATGCGTGGCCTCTTAAAATCCCAACAAAATTCATGGCAATGCTTCTCTGAGTTCAGTTCCAAAACCCAGTCTCTAAGGGGAATCACACCAGAGTTCAAGCCCACGTGGACCCAGTCATTTTTTCCAATGCCACACAAATGACCAAAATTAAAACCAAAACACTCCCACATGGCCCTCATCTTATTTCATATAGTCAATCATCTTAACCTCTGGCTGGAGGTTTCCATGAGGGGCGCAGCCCAAGACAGTGTCCAAAATCAGCTCGTTTGCCCCTCATTTGTCTAAAGTCAGGGTAGCCTGGACACCGTTTCTGTGAACCAGGAGTGAACAAATAAGCCTGCCGTTAATACTTCTGTGTTTCTCCAATTTGAGGCCTACTGATTTTAGGTATCGATTCTTTAGGTGATTTAGAGTCATGCGAAAACACAAGTACCTCTGCAGGGCTTTGAAGAACTCATTTGACCCAAAGAGTCCCTATTGTCATTTGATGGAGTGCAGGAACCTAACAGAGGAAGGCAAGAGACTTCATCCACAATGAATGAAATTTTTTGCCATTTTGGTTTTGGAAGCTCACATGGGATCATTCTTAAGATCCATCAGGTGCTGAGAATCTAAGTCACAGCCACACACAGGCCCAAGAGGCTGATAAAGACACATCCCTTTCCAAAGCAATTAAGCAAAGAGCCACAGGTGAGGCCCATTCATTTCCATTTGAAAACTGTTTTCATCAGGCTTCACAAAGGGGTGGCCTGAGGCAAAGACCTTCCTGACATTCAGTGCAACACAACAATAAGTAAGCAAAAGGCCCAAAGCAGGGTTTCTGCACTGAGACTTTCCTGGTCACACTGATATCTGAGTTTTCTGAGATGCTCGCCATTCTCTTCAGCTATCCAGTACATGGCCATGTCACAGAGCTTGGAGGTGGTACATATTTTGGACACAAATCCATGAGCCTATTCTGGAGAGTGGCCAGAATTCAGGAAGAAAACTACAACTTAGAAAGATAGCAGGTGTTGCACATCGATTAGACAAGCTGCAGTCCATTCATATATTGGGCATGGGAAGATTTATACTAGACAGGACACATCCATTAATGCATTCTCTTTTCTAATGTCTACAATAACGGACACAGTGGGATACACAGAAACAGAAACACTCGCCGTGTCAAATGACTTACTAGAAACTGTCCACTCCAAACCAAACAAACCGCCTTTTCTATCTATTCTCAGAACATGAGACAAAACAACAAACCCACACCCACTCCCACAAAGGCACCTCCTTCCCCCAAGTACGTCTGTGACTATCCGGAGTGTCCTCTGACTGGTGGGCCATACTATGTTCCCCCGAAATGGCCTGTCTTCTCTCAGATCTTGTTTCCTTGACCAACTCTGTGAAGATGTCAGGAAAAAGTGGTTAGCCACTACCTGTTTTCTCAGGAAAGGTCCATCTTCAGAGCTCTCCTGGCATTTGGCCATCCTCACATCATTAGGTACCAAGAAAACTGACTCTGTCCTTGGTAAATCCAAACAAGTGAGCCCACTGGGACTGGGACTGGGACTGCTTCTGGGTGCCTGGCTTCTTGGATACCAAGTTCAGAGAGTTCCATCACCAAGGAAATGAGGTATGTCACATTCTTTGGAACTGAATGAGGTCACTGCCTTGGCAACCACATTGTCCTAACAGTTGCTTCCAAGGGTAACATAAGATGGAGGTTGCCCCTACTTCCTGTGACACTTTCATAAGGTAGAATGTATATCACCATTGGCACCCGGGAACAGCTCTCCACTCAGCCCTGGTTTGGTCCATCTTCTGTACAATAAGAAGAGAGAGAGGCAGATTCAGACACATCCCTTCATCCTGACCAGGTTGTTTGCCATGGAAGATGACTTTTGCTCTCTCAGGTGCTTCATACCTGCCTACAACTTCTCCAGGTATCATTTGTGCATGGACATTTGAGGTTCTCATCAGGTGGAAGGTCCCCAACTTTCCTGTATTGTAAGAACCACTCTGTCCCGGCTCTTCTGTAAAATGATTGAGGGAACAGTGTATACTTGGGGTTAAAAACAGGTTTGATTTGGGTTACGAGTGATTCTGTGTGATGAATAATGGTATTGGGAACCTGCAATATTTACAAGAATATAGAGGTGAAATATAAGTAGGAAAACAGAAATCTAGGTATGATTTGAAGCCCAGAAGGGTTTTGCCCTTGATTGGGATACTTAGCTTTGAATGATGTTCTGCAAAGATGCCTCAGATAATTCGATATACAATGGCATAGGACCTTGTACATTGGATGATTGAATTTAGAGAGAACATCCAGTCAAAAAGGGATATTCAATAGGATTAGGAAGATAGTCGGTAGGTTTAGGAAGAAGAGTGAGTATAGAATTTGGACCAAAAGTTCTTTAGCAATAGACTTTCGGTTGTTGAGTGAATGTAAATGTCAGCACATATGAAGAGTCAGTCACTATGTTGAACTGGGGAAAATATGTAGAAAAGCAGATATCAATAGAAATATTAGGAAATCAGGCAAAGTATAAAGTGAGTGATAGAATTAGACATTTTCAACAGGGTTGAGTTTGAATATATAAATTAGGAAAAAAACAAATATGTAGTCACCAATAGGATTGACAATTGACAGCATTAGGCAACCTGGACATGGATGTTTCTAGAAATCCATGTTCACTTTCCATTTAGGCTTTGGTACAATCATAAGTGTGACCTTTCCATTTTTTCTCCAGAATATTACTGTGATAATGAGGTGACATGAGTATTTCTTTCACCATTTCTTGGAGCAACATATTGAAGATGTAAAATGAGAATCGGGGTTACAAAAAGGTGTACCCTGTTTCTAGGAATATAGAGAAAACGCATGAATAGACCATACTGTGAATAAATAATATAATTTTTTGAACTTTAAATAATGAACTGAACTGATATCTGAAAAATTTAAGGAAATCTTATATTGATATACAATCATTCATTCCAACCAGGTATATATGTAATGGAAATATTTGTGTTTTGGTTTATCATGAAGAGTGTGTGACGTTTGCTTCAAAATGATTATGGAAATTCAAAATAATGTGTTTGGAAAGAAGTCTCATGAAAATACCAGTCAAGAAACCCTGACAATACATGTGTTCTGAAGCAAGAAGTGGTGAAAGTTGAAACAAATGCTTATTAATTTGTGAACTTGTGGATGAAATGTATATCCTGTGATGTGCAAAAACTGATGAAACATTAATGTACCAGTGTCGAATACAAATGAATGACAAATTACATATCATGTCCCATAGGAGTCTACTTGCATTGATGTTAGACTGGGTCAGTTACTGTAGAATAATTAGGATTTGTATGCACCATTCACTGAAGTTAGTTTTCAGTACTAGGAAACAAATATGTATTTCAGGTGGATGAATATTTCTGATTATCATCTTGTGAAAAGTGGATTATAAATCCACATACATGAACATGAATGAATTTAGAGAGTGTATATTAGACACATATATTTCATATTTTGAAAAATTTGGACAGTATATCTATATCTATATCTATATCTATACACACACACACACATGCACACACACACAACTCACAGACATTAAAAAGTACCAATATAAATGCCAATCGAAATTCATCAGTAAATATGTATCATCCACAAATGCAAAAATATTTATTTTACTGAACATGAGCTAATGAATAATGATGTTCTACTAGGACGCTCTCCTATAAGTTGAATTTTCATTTCCAACAGCATTTAGGAGGAGTGAACTCTTCTCACAATTTGTATCTGCCAAGACAGCCACCTCACAAAAATGTACGTGTGATACCTGGTAGGATTCTATATATGCATATAAATATACATGTGTGAATAGACTACAGAAAAAGGAAACAATAATTCACATATTTGTTAAGTTTAAAACACATGGAGAATATTTCAAATAAATTTGACTAGATTTATAACTCCTACCTTATATAATGCAAATGTCAAGTCCAACTATACAACATGTCTCCTCTGAAGTACTTGTATTTCTAATGTGTTGGGTTAATTTTCTCCATTATATTAGGATGAATAGTCTGAGTCTACTAGGTATGGGTTAGTGTCAGGGATTCAGTATTTCGAATGGAAAAATCGAAAATGAATCCAATGTGTATGTAAATATATGCTGCACAAATATCCTCCCGCTCTCATCCAGAACAATGCCTTGACATTACCTTCACCCCAAGTAAGACACAATTAGAGGAGAAGAGTTACAAAATCAGTGAATACATATCTGGAATGGAAAATGCTCAGGAGTTCACAACCTTGGAGGTGGTAGAGGAGTTTCCAAAACTAAGGGACAGGGTAAACATTCCACAAACATGGAGCTCTGCTGGCCTAAAAACTTTTTGAGAAACTGCCTCTGAGCTTCCACACTTGAAATATATGTTGTTTTCAGGAGATTTGGCTTCCTCTGTAGTGAGAACATCAAAGCTGGGTCTGCATCTATGTGACCTGGAGGACATGGTTTCTTATTTTCCAATGAACAAGATGAAGCAGTGCTGAATCCTCTCTTTGTAGGTAAACTGAGGCCACTGGGGACTAAGTGTCTCCCCGTGTGGACTGTGAAGCCATTTGGTCCTCTTCCACTTTTTGTGGTGTTTTTGCTGCTGCACTGTGAGTTTGGTATTTGTTTTACGAAATACTAGGAGCTAAACTGGGACACAGTACTGGAGGGAGTTCTGTCACGTGTGGTGGGTCAGGGTCTGCAAGAGAATGCACCAACTAGGCTCCTATCTCTCACAGCTTGCCCCATTGCCCCCTTGTCCATATCAACCTGATTCTTAATTTTCCTCTGAAAACTCTCCATATAACAAGATGCCTTTATATATAAGGGTCTGTTGGCTGCACCATGTCAGTTACAAGCCATTTGGAATCCAATGGTAGATCCACATGGCCCTACCACGGATGTTTTAGCAAACACCTCCCCACCACTGCTCTAGACCCACTACTCAGCAGGCTCCAAATTTCTGGCATCTCTGTTCTACACCATTTTCATGAAACTCAGTAAATCAAGGCACTGTCTGGTATACTCATGATCAGCAACAGGACATCCAATGTTTCTCCAGTGCCACCTGGTCATAGGAATTTCAAAAATTTCATGGTATTTATCTAGCCATTTTTCAACCATGAAGTTGGAGGCACTGTGGGTTTCAGTTCATTCAGCAAACATTAAATGGTGAGGAAGCTCATTTCAATGAAATCTCTGGAGAACTCTCACAGGCATGGCTTCCCAAAGAGTGGACAAAAGGTCACATTAGGCCAGGCCCATTGAGGTCTACAATGTGAGGTCCATGTGTGTTTTGACTCTCAACTATGGCTGCCATTTCTTTAAGAATAAAATCATGTGATATCCTTGCTGAGATTCCCAGGCCTCTGTGGAAATCCACCCGGGGCCTAGGTCTCAGTTTCCAAGAGCGACTTTCATGCGTGGCCTCTTAAAATCCCAACAAAATTCATGGCAATGCTTCTCTGAGTTCAGTTCCAAAACCCAGTCTCTAAGGGGAATCACACCAGAGTTCAAGCCCACGTGGACCCAGTCATTTTTTCCAATGCCACACAAATGACCAAAATTAAAACAAAAACACTCCCACATGGCCCTCATCTTATTCCAGATAGTCAATCATCTTAACCTCTGGCTGGAGGTTTCCATGAGGGGCGCAGCCAATGACAGTGTCCAAAATCAGCTCGTTTGCCCCTCATTTGTCTAAAGTCAGGGTAGCCTGGACACCGTTTCTGTGAACCAGGAGTGAACAAATAAGCCTGCCGTTAATACTTCTGTGTTTCTCCAATTTGAGGACTACTGCTTTTAGGTCTCGATTCTTTAGGTGATTTAGAGTCATGCGAAAACACAAGCACCTCTGCAGGGCTTTGAAGAACTCATTTGACCCAAAGAATCCCTATTGTCATTTGATGGAGTGCAGGAACCTAACAGAGGAAGGCAAGAGACTTCATCCACAATGAATGAAATTTTTTGCCATTTTGGTTTTGGAAGCTCACATGGGATCATTCTTAAGATCCATCAGGTGCTGAGAATCTAAGTCACAGCCACACACAGGCCCAAGAGGCTGATAAATACACATCCCTTTCCAAAGCAATTAAGCAAAGAGCCACAGGAGAGGCCCATTCATTTCCATTTGAAAACTGTTTTCTTCAGACTTCACAAAGGGGTGGCCTGAGGCAAAGACCTTCCTGACATTCAGTGCAACACAACAATAAGTAAGCAAAAGACCCAAAGCAGGGTTTCTGCACTGAGACTTTCCTGGTCACACTGATATCTGAGTTTTCTGAGATGCTCGCCATTCTCTTCAGCTATCCAGTACATGGCCATGTCACAGAGCTTGGAGGTGGTACATATTTTGGACGCAAATCCATGAGCCTATTCTGGAGAGTGGCCAGAATTCAGGAAGAAAACAACAACTTAGAAAGATAGCAGGTGTTGCACATCGATAAGACAAGCTGCAGTCCATTCATATATTGGGCATGGGAAGATTTATACTAGACAGGACACATCCATTAATGCATTCTCTTTTCTAATGTCTACAACAACGGACACAGTGGGATACACAGAAACAGAAACACTCGCCGTGTCAAATGACTTACTAGAAACTGGCCACTCCAAACCAAACAAACCGCCTTTTCTATCTATTCTCAGAACATGAGACAAAACAACAAACCCACACCCACTCCCACAAAGGCACCTCCTTCCCCCAAGTACGTCTGTGACTATCCGGAGTGTCCTCTGACTGGTGGGACATACTATGTTCCCCCGAAATGGCCTGTCTTCTCTCAGATCTTGTTTCCCTGACCAACTCTGTGAAGATGTCAGGAAAAAGTGGTTAGCCACTACCTGTTTTCTCAGGAAAGGTCCATCTTCAGAGCTCTCCTGGCATTTGGCCATCCTCTCATCATTAGGTACCAAGAAAACTGACTCTGTCCTTGGTAAATCCAAACAAGTGAGCCCACTGGGACTGGGACTGGGACTGCCTCTGGGTGCCTGGCTTCTTGGATACCAAGTTCAGAGAGTTCCATCACCATGGAAATGAGGTATGTCACATTCTTTGGAACTGAATGAGGTCACTGCCTTGGCAACCACTTTGTCCTAACAGTTGCTTCCAAGGGTAACATAAGATGGAGGTTGCCCCTACTCCCTGTGACACTTTCAAAAGGTAGAATGTATATAACCATTGGCACCCGGGAACAGCTCTCCACTAAGCCCTGGTTTGGTCCATCTTCTGTACAATAAGAAGAGAGAGAGGCAGATTCAGACACATCCGTTCATCCTGACCAGGTTGTTTGCCATGGAAGATGACTTTTGCTCTCTCAGGTGCTTCATACCTGCCTACAACTTCTCCAGGTATCATTTGTGCATGGACATTTGAGGTTCTCATCAGGTTGAAGGTCCCCAACTTTCCTGTATTGTAAGAACCACTCTGTCCCTGCTCTTCTGTAAAATGATTGAGGGAACAGTGTATACTTGGGGTTAAAAACAGGTTTGATTTGGGTTACGAGTGATTCTGTGTGATGAATAATGGTATTGGGAACCTGCAATATTTACAAGAATATAGAGGTGAAATATAAATAGGAAAACAGAAATCTAGGTATGATTTGAAGCCCAGAAGGGTTTTGCCCTTGATTGGGATACTTAGCTTTGAATGATGTTCTGCAAAGATGCCTCAGATAATTCGATATACAATGGCATAGGACCTTGTACATTGGATGATTGAATTTAGAGAGAACATCCAGTCAAAAAGGGATATTCAATAGGATTAGGAAGATAGTCGGTAGGTTTAGGAAGAAGAGTGAGTATAGAATTTGGACCAAAAGTTCTTTAGCAATAGACTTTCGGTTGTTGAGTGAATGTAAATGTCAGCACATATGAAGAGTCAGTCACTATGTTGAACTGGGGAAAATATGTAGAAAAGCAGATATCAATAGAAATATTAGGAAATCAGGCAAAGTATAAAGTGAGTGATAGAATTAGACATTTTCAACAGGGTTGAGTTTGAATATATAAATTAGGAAAAAAACAAATATGTAGTCACCAATAGGATTGACAATTGACAGCATTAGGCAACCTGGACATGGATGTTTTTAGAAATCCATGTTCACTTTCCATTTAGGCTTTGGTACAATCATAAGTGTGACCTTTCCATTTTTTGTCCAGAATATTACTGTGATAATGAGGTGACATGAGTATTTCTTTCACCATTTCTGGGAGCAATATATTGAAGATGTAAAATGAGAATCGGGGTTACAAAGAGGTGTAATCTGTTTCTAGGAATATAGAGAAAAAGCATGAATAGACCATACTGTGAATAAATAATATAACTTTTTTGAACTTTAGATAATGAACGGAACTTATATCTGAAAAATTAAAGGAAATCGTATATTGATATACAATCATTCATTCCAACCAGGTATATATGCAATGGAAATATTTGTGTTTTGGTTTATCATGAAGAGTGTGTGACGTTTGCTTCAAAATGATTATGGAAATTCAAAATAATGTGTTTGGAAAGAAGTCTCATGAAAAGACCAGTCAAGAATCCCTGACAATACATGTGTTCTGAAGCAAGAAGTGGTGAAAGTTGAAACAAATGCTTATTAATTTGTGAACTTGTGGATGAAATGTATATCCTGTGATGTGCAAAAACTGAAGAAACAATAATGTACCAGTGTCGAATACAAATGAATGACAAATTACATATCATGTCCCATAGGAGTCTACTTGCATTGATGTTAGACTGGGTCAGTTACTGTAGAATAATTAGGATTTGTATGCACCATTCACTGAAGTTAGTTTTCAGTACTAGGAAACAAATATGTATTTCAGGTAGATGAATATTTCTGATTATCATCTTGTGAAAAGTGGATTATAAATCCACATACATGAACATGAATGAATTCAGAGAGTGTATATTAGACACATATATTTCATATTTTGAAAAATTTGGAGAGTATATCTATATCTATATCTATATCTATACACACACACACACACACACACACACACACACACACACACAACTCACAGACATTAAAAAGTACCAATATAAATTCCTATCGAAATTCATCAGTAAATATGTATCATCCACAAATGCAAAAATATTTATTTTACTGAACATGAGCTAATGAATAATGTTGTTCTACTAGGACGCTCTCCTATAAGTTGAATTTTCATTTCCAACACCATTTAGGAGGAGTGAACTCTTCTCACAATTTGTATCTGCCAAGACAGCCACCTCACAAAAATGTACGTGTGATACCTGGTAGGATTCTATATATGCATATAAATATACATGTGTGAATAGACTACAGAAAAAGGAAACAATAATTCACATATTTGTTAAGTTTAAAACACATGGAGAATATTTCAAATATATTTGACTAGATTTATAACTCCTACCTTATATAATGCAAATGTCAAGTCCAACTATACAACATGTCTCCTCTGAAGTACTTGTATTTCTAATGTGTTGGGTTAATTTTCTCCATTATATTAGGATGAATAGTCTGAGTCTACTAGGTATGGGTTAGTGTCAGGGATTCAGTATTTCGAATGGAAAATTGGAAAATGAATCCAATGTGTATGTAAATATATGCTGCACAAATATCCTCCCGCTCTCATCCAGAACAATGCCTTGACATTACCTTCACCCCAAGTAAGACACAATTAGAGGAGAAGAGTTACAAAATCAGTGAATACATATCTGGAATGGAAAATGCTCAGGAGTTCACAACCTTGGAGGTGGTAGAGGAGTTTCCAAAACTAAGGGACAGGGTAAACACTCCACAAACATGGAGCTCTGCTGGCCTAAAAACTTTTTGAGAAACTGCCTCTGAGCTTCCACACTTGAAATATATGTTGTTTTCAGGAGATTTGGCTTTCTCTGTAGTGAGAACATCAAAGCTGGGTCTGCATCTATGTGACCTGGAGGACATGGTTTCTTATTTTCCAATGAACAAGATGAAGCAGTGCTGAATCCTCTCTTTGTAGGTAAACTGAGGCCACTGGGGACTAAGTGTCTCCCCGTGTGGACTGTGAAGCCATTTGGTCCTCTTCCACTTTTTGTGGTGTTTTTGCTGCTGCACTGTGAGTTTGGTATTTGTTTCACGAAATACTAGGAGCTAAAGTGGGACACAGTGCTGGAGGGAGTTCTGTCACGTGTGGTGGGTCAGGGTCTGCAAGAGAATGCACCAACTAGGCTCCTATCTCTCACAGCTTGCCCCATTGCCCCCTTGTCCATGTCAACCTGATTCTTAATTTTCCTCTGAAAACTCTCCATATAACAAGATGCCTTTACATATAAGGGTCTGTTGGCTGCACCATGTCAGTTACAAGACATTTGGAATCCAATGGTAGATCCACATGGCCCTACCACGGATGTTTTATCAAACACCTCCCCACCACTGCTCTAGACCCACTACTCAGCAGGCTCCAAATTTCTGGCATCTCTGTTCTACACCATTTTCATGAAACTCAGTAAATCAAGGCACTGTCTGGTATACTCATGATCAGCAACAGGACATCCAATGTTTCTCCAGTGCCACCTGGTCATAGGAATTTCAAAAATTTCATGGTATTTATCTAGCCATTTTTCAACCATGAAGTTGGAGGCACTGTGGGTTTCAGTTCATTCAGCAAACATTAAATGGTGAGGAAGCTCATTTCAATGAAATCTCTGGAGAACTCTCACAGGCATGGCTTCCCAAAGAGTGGACAAAAGGTCACATTAGGCCAGGCCCATTGAGGTCTACAATGTGAGGTCCATGTGTGTTTTGACTCTCAACTATGGCTGCCATTTCTTTAAGAATAAAATCATGTGATATCCTTGCTGAGATTCCCAGGCCTCTGTGGAAATCCACCCGGGGCCTAGGTCTCAGTTTCCAAGAGCGACTTTCATGCGTGGCCTCTTAAAATCCCAACAAAATTCATGGCAATGCTTCTCTGAGTTCAGTTCCAAAACCCAGTCTCTAAGGGGAATCACACCAGAGTTCAAGCCCACGTGGACCCAGTCATTTTTTCCAATGCCACACAAATGACCAAAATTAAAACCAAAACACTCCCACATGGCCCTCATATTATTTCATATAGTCAATCATCTTAACCTCTGGCTGGAGGTTTCCATGAGGGGCGCAGCCCAAGACAGTGTCCAAAATCAGCTCCTTTGCCCCTCATTTGTCTAAAGTCAGGATAGCCTGGACACCGTTTCTGTGAACCAGGAGTGAACAAATAAGCCTGCCGTTAATACTTCTGTGTTTCTCCAATTTGAGGCCTACTGATTTTAGGTATCGATTCTTTAGGTGATTTAGAGTCATGCGAAAACACAAGCACCTCTGCAGGGCTTTGAAGAACTCATTTGACCCAAAGTATCCCTATTGTCATTTGATGGAGTGCAGGAACCTAACAGAGGAAGGCAAGAGACTTCATCCACAATGAATGAAATTTTTTGCCATTTTGGTTTTGGAAGCTCACATGGGATCATTCTTAAGATCCATCAGGTGCTGAGAATCTAAGTCACAGCCACACACAGGCCCAAGAGGCTGATAAAGACACATCCCTTTCCAAAGCAATTAAGCAAAGAGCCACAGGTGAGGCCCATTCATTTCCATTTGAAAACTGTTTTCATCAGGCTTCACAAAGGGGTGGCCTGAGGCAAAGACCTTCCTGACATTCAGTGCAACACAACAATAAGTAAGCAAAAGGCCCAAAGCAGGGTTTCTGCACTGAGACTTTCGTGGTCACACTGATATCTGAGTTTTCTGAGATGCTCGCCATTCTCTTCAGCTATCCAGTACATGGTCATGTCACAGAGCTTGGAGGTGGTACATATTTTGGACACAAATCCATGAGCCTATTCTGGAGAGTGGCCAGAATTCAGGAAGAAAACTACAACTTAGAAAGATAGCAGGTGTTGCACATCGATAAGACAAGCTGCAGTCCATTCATATATTGGGCATGGGAAGATTTATACTAGACAGGACACATCCATTAATGCATTCTCTTTTTAATGTCTACAACAACGGACACAGTGGGATACACAGAAACAGAAACACTCGCCGTGTCAAATGACTTACTAGAAACTGGCCACTCCAAACCAAACAAACCGCCTTTTCTATCTATTCTCAGAACATGAGACAAAACAACAAACCCACACCCACTCCCACAAAGGCACCTCCTTCCCCCAAGTACGTCTGTGACTATCCGGAGTGTCCTCTGACTGGTGGGCCATACTATGTTCCCCCGAAATGGCCTGTCTTCTCTCAGATTTTGTTTCCTTGACCAACTCTGTGAAGATGTCAGGAAAAAGTGGTTAGCCACTACCTGTTTTCTCAGGAAAGGTCCATCTTCAGAGCTCTCCTGGCATTTGGCCATCCTCACATCATTAGGTACCAAGAAAACTGACTCTGTCCTTAGTAAATCCAAACAAGTGAGCCCACTGGGACTGGGACTGGGACTGCCTCTGGGTGCCTGGCTTCTTGGATACCAAGTTCAGAGAGTTCCATCACCAAGGAAATGAGGTATGTCACATTCTTTGGAACTGAATGAGGTCACTGCCTTGGCAACCACTTTGTCCTAACAGTTGCTTCCAAGGGTAACATAAGATGGAGGTTGCCCCTACTTCCTGTGACACTTTCATAAGGTAGAATGTATATCACCATTGGCACCCGGGAACAGCTCTCCACTCAGCCCTGGTTTGGTCCATCTTCTGTACAATAAGAAGAGAGAGAGGCAGATTCAGACACATCCCTTCATCCTGACCAGGTTGTTTGCCATGGAAGATGACTTTTGCTCTCTCAGGTGCTTCATACCTGCCTAGAACTTCTCCAGGTATCATTTGTGCATGGACATTTGAGGTTCTCATCAGGTGGAAGGTCCCCAAATTTCCTGTATTGTAAGAACCACTCTGTCCCTGCTCTTCTGTAAAATGATTGAGGGAACAGTGTATACTTGGGGTTAAAAACAGGTTTGATTTGGGTTACGAGTGATTCTGTGTGATGAATAATGGTATTGGGAACCTGCAATATTTACAAGAATATAGAGGTGAAATATAAGTAGGAAAACAGAAATCTAGGTATGATTTGAAGCCCAGAAGGGTTTTGCCCTTGATTGGGATACTTAGCTTTGAATGATGTTCTGCAAAGATGCCTCAGATAATTCGATATACAATGGCATAGGACCTTGTACATTGGATGATTGAATTTAGAGAGAACATCCAGTCAAAAAGGGATATTCAATAGGATTAGGAAGATAGTCCGTAGGTTTAGGAAGAAGACTGAGTATAGAATTTGGACCAAAAGTTCTTTAGCAATAGACTTTCGGTTGTTGAGTGAATGTAAATGTCAGCACATATGAAGAGTCAGTCACTATGTTGAACTGAGGAAAATATGGAGAAAAGCAGATATCAATAGAAATATTAGGAAATCAGGCAAAGTATAAAGTGAGTGATAGAATTAGACATTTTCAACAGGGTTGAGTTTGAATATATAAATTAGGAAAAAAACAAATATGTAGTCACCAATTGGATTGACAATTGACAGCATTAGGCAAACTGGACATGGATGTTTTTAGAAATCCATGTTCACTTTCCATTTAGGCTTTGGTACAATCATAAGTGTGACCTTTCCATTTTTTGTCCAGAATATTACTGTGATAATGAGGTGACATGAGTATTTCTTTCACCAATTCTGGGAGCAATATATTGAAGATGTAAAATGAGAATCGGGGTTACAAAGAGGTGTACCCTGTTTCTAGGAATATAGAGAAAAAGCATGAACAGACCATACTGTGAATAAATAATATAACTTTTTTGAACTTTAAATAATGAACTGAACTGATATCTGAAAAATTAAAGGAAATCGTATATTGATATACAATCATTCATTCCAACCAGGTATATATGTAATGGAAATATTTGTGTTTTGGTTTATCATGAAGAGTGTGTGACGTTTGCTTCAAAATGATTATGGAAATTCAAAATAATGTGTTTGGAAAGAAGTCTCATGAAAAGACCAGTCAAGAAACCCTGACAATACATGTGTTCTGAAGCAAGAAGTGGTGAAAGTTGAAACAAATGCTTATTAATTTGTGAACTTGTGGATGAAATGTATATCCTGTGATGTGCAAAAACTGAAGAAACAATAATGTACCAGTGTCGAATACAAATGAATGACAAATTACATATCATGTCCCATAGGAGTCTACTTGCATTGATGTTAGACTGGGTCAGTTACTGTAGAATAATTAGGATTTGTATGCACCATTCACTGAAGTTAGTTTTCAGTACTAGGAAACAAATATGTATTTCAGGTAGATGAATATTTCTGATTATCATCTTGTGAAAAGTGGATTATAAATCCACATACATGAACATGAATGAATTTAGAGAGTGTATATTAGACACATATATTTCATATTTTGAAATATTTGGAGAGTATATCTATATCTATATCTATACACACACACACACACACACACACACACACACACACAGAACTCACAGACATTAAAAATACCAATATAAATTCCAATCGAAATTCATCAGTAAATATGTATCATCCACAAATGCAAAAATATTTATTTTACTGAACATGAGCTAATGAATAATGTTGTTCTACTAGGACGCTCTCCTATACGTTGAATTTTCATTTCCAACAGCATTTAGGAGGAGTGAATTCTTCTCACAATTTGTATCTGCCAAGACAGCCACCTCACAAAAATGTACGTGTGATACCTGGTAGGATTCTATATATGCATATAAATATACATGTGTGAATAGACTACAGAAAAAGGAAACAATAATTCACATATTTGTTAAGTTTAAAACACATGGAGAATATTTCAAATAAATTTGACTAGATTTATAACTCCTACCTTATATAATGCAAATGTCAAGTCCAACTATACAACATGTCTCCTCTGAAGTACTTGTATTTCTAATGTGTTGGGTTAATTTTCTCCATTATATTAGGATGAATAGTCTGAGTCTACTAGGTATGGGTTAGTGTCAGGGATTCAGTATTTCGAATGGAAAATTGGAAAATGAATCCAATGTGTATGTAAATATATGCTGCACAAATATCCTCCCGCTCTCATCCAGAACAATGCCTTGACATTACCTTCACCCCAAGTAAGACACAATTAGAGGAGAAGAGTTACAAAATCAGTGAATACATATCTGGAATGGAAAATGCTCAGGAGTTCACAACCTTGGAGGTGGTAGAGGAGTTTCCAAAACTAAGGGACAGGGTAAACACTCCACAAACATATAGCTCTGCTGGCCTAAAAACTTTTTGAGAAACTGCCTCTGAGCTTCCACACTTGAAATATATGTTGTTTTCAGGAGATTTGGCTTCCTCTGTAGTGAGACCATCAAAGCTGGGTCTGCATCTATGTGACCTGGAGGACATGGTTTCTTATTTTCCAATGAACAAGATGAAGCAGTGCTGAATCCTCTCTTTGTAGGTAAACTGAGGCCACTGGGGACTAAGTGTCTCCCCGTGTGGACTGTGAAGCCATTTGGTCCTCTTCCACTTTTTGTGGTGTTTTTGCTGCTGCACTGTGAGTTTGGTATTTGTTTCACGAAATACTAGGAGCTAAACTGGGACACAGTGCTGGAGGGAGTTCTGTCACGTGTGGTGGGTCAGGGTCTGCAAGAGAATGCACCAACTAGGCTCCTATCTCTCACAGCTTGCCCCATTGCCCCTTGTCCATATCAACCTGATTCTTAATTTTCCTCTGAAAACTCTCCATATAACAAGATGCCTTTACATATAAGGGTCTGTTGGGTGCACCATGTCAGTTACAAGCCATTTGGAATCCAATGGTAGATCCACATGGCCCTACCACGGATGTTTTATCAAACACCTCCCCACCACTGCTCTAGACCCACTACTCAGCAGGCTCCAAATTTCTGGCATCTCTGTTCTACACCATTTTCATGAAACTCAGTAAATCAAGGCACTGTCTGGTATACTCATGATCAGCAACAGGACATCCAATGTTTCTCCAGTGCCACCTGGTCATAGGAATTTCAAAAATTTCATGGTATTTATCTAGCCATTTTTCAAGCATGAAGTTGGAGGCACTGTGGGTTTCAGTTCATTCAGCAAACATTAAATGGTGAGGAAGCTCATTTCAATGAAATCTCTGGAGAACTCTCACAGGCATGGCTTCCCAAAGAGTGGACAAAAGGTCACATTAGGCCAGGCCCATTGAGGTCTACAATGTGAGGTCCATGTGTGTTTTGACTCTCAACTATGGCTGCCATTTCTTTAAGAATAAAATCATGTGATATCTTTGCTGAGATTCCCAGGCCTCTGTGGAAATCCACCCGGGGCCTAGGTCTCAGTTTCCAAGAGCGACTTTCATGCGTGGCCTCTTAAAATCCCAACAAAATTCATGGCAATGCTTCTCTGAGTTCAGTTCCAAAACCCAGTCTCTAAGGGGAATCACACCAGAGTTCAAGCCCACGTGGACCCAGTCATTTTTTCCAATGCCACACAAATGACCAAAATTAAAACCAAAACACTCCCAAATGGCCCTCATCTTATTTCATATAGTCAATCATCTTAACCTCTGGCTGGAGGTTTCCATGAGGGGCGCAGCCAATGACAGTGTCCAAAATCAGCTCGTTTGCCCCTCATTTGTCTAAAGTCAGGGTAGCCTGGACACCGTTTCTGTGAACCAGGAGTGAACAAATAAGCCTGCCGTTAATACTTCTGTGTTTCTCCAATTTGAGGCCTACTGATTTTAGGTATCGATTCTTTAGGTGATTTAGAGTCATGCGAAAACACAAGTACCTCTGCAGGGCTTTGAAGAACTCATTTGACCCAAAGAATCCCTACTGTCATTTGATGGAGTGCAGGAACCTAACAGAGGAAGGCAAGAGACTTCATCCACAATGAATGAAATTTTTTGCCATTTTGGTTTTGGAAGCTCTCATGGAATCATTCTTAAGATCCATCATGTGCTGAGAATCTAAGTCACAGCCACACACAGGCCCAAGAGGCTGATATAGACACATCCCATTCCAAAGCAATTAAGCAAAGAGCCACAGGTGAGGCCCATTCATTTCCATTTGAAAACTGTTTTCATCAGGCTTCACAAAGGTGTGGCCTGAGGCAAAGACCTTCCTGACATTCAGTGCAACACAACAATAAGTAAGCAAAAGGCCCAAAGCAGGGTTTCTGCACTGAGACTTTCCTGGTCACACTGATATCTGAGTTTTCTGAGATGCTCGCCATTCTCTTCAGCTATCCCGTACATGTCCATGTCAGAGAGCTTGGAGGTGGTACATATTTTGGACACAAATCCATGAGCCTATTCTGGAGAGTGGCCAGAATTCAGGAAGAAAACTACAACTTAGAAAGATTGCAGGTGTTGCACATCGATAAGACAAGCTGCAGTCCATTCATATATTGGGCATGGGAAGATTTATACTAGACAGGACACATCCATTAATGCATTCTCTTTTCTAATGTCTACAACAACGGACACAGTGGGATACACAGAAAGAGAAACACTCGCCATGTCAAATGACTTACTAGAAACTGGCCACTCCAAACCAAACAAACCGCCTTTTCTATCTATTCTCAGAACATGAGACAAAACAACAAACCCACACCCACTCCCACAAAGGCACCTCCTTCCCCCAAGTACGTCTGTGACTATCCGGAGTGTCCTCTGACTGGTGGGCCATACTATGTTCCCCCGAAATGGCCTATCTTCTCTCAGATCTTGTTTCCTTGACCAACTCTGTGAAGATGTCAGGAAAAAGTGGTTAGCCACTACCTGTTTTCTCAGGAAAGGTCCATCTTCAGAGCTCTCCTGGCATTTGGCCATCCTCACATCATTAGGTACCAAGAAAACTGACTCTGTCCTTAGTAAATCCAAACAAGTGAGCCCACTGGGACTGGGACTGGGACTGCCTCTGGGTGCCTGGCTTCTTGGATACCAAGTTCAGAGAGTTCCATCACCAAGGATATGAGGTATGTCACATTCTTTGGAACTGAATGAGGTCACTGCCTTGGCAACCACTTTGTCCTAACAGTTGCTTCCAAGGGTAACATAAGATGGAGGTTGCCCCTACTTCCTGTGACACTTTCATAAGGTAGAATGTATATCACCATTGGCACCCGGGAACAGCTCTCCACTCAGCCCTGGTTTGGTCCATCTTCTGTACAATAAGAAGAGAGAGAGGCAGATTCAGACACATCCCTTCATCCTGACCAGGTTGTTTGCCATGGAAGATGACTTTTGCTCTCTCAGGTGCTTCATACCTGCCTACAACTTCTCCAGGTATCATTTGTGCATGGACATTTGAGGTTCTCATCAGGTGGAATGTCCCCAACTTTCCTGTATTGTAAGAACCACTCTGTCCCTGCTCTTCTGTAAAATGATTGAGGGAACAGTGTATACTTGTGGTTAAAAACAGGTTTGATTTGGGTTATGAGTGATTCTGTGCGATGAATTATGGTATTGGGAACCTGCAATATTTACAAGAATATAGAGGTGAAATATAAGTAGGAAAACAGAAATCTAGGTATGATTTGAAGCCCAGAAGTTTTTTTGCCCTTGATTGGGATACTTAGCTTTGAATGATGTTCTGCAAAGATGCCTCAGATAATTCGATATACAATGGCATAGGACCTTGTACATTGGATGATTGAATTTAGAGAGAACATCCAGTCAAAAAGGGATATTCAATAGGATTAGGAAGATAGTCGGTAGGTTTAGGAAGAAGAGTGAGTATAGAATTTGGACCAAAAGTTCTTTAGCAATAGACTTTCGGTTGTTGAGTGAATGTAAATGTCAGCACATATGAAGAGTCAGTCACTATGTTGAACTGGGGAAAATATGTAGAAAAGCAGATATCAATAGAAATATTAGGAAATCAGGCAAAGTATAAAGTGAGTGATAGAATTAGACATTTTCAACAGGGTTGAGTTTGAATATATAAATTAGGAAAAAAACAAATATGTAGTCACCAATAGGATTGACAATTGACAGCATTAGGCAACCTGGACATGGATGTTTTTAGAAATCCATGTTCACTTTCCATTTAGGCTTTGGTACAATCATAAGTGTGACCTTTCCATTTTTTGTCCAGAATATTACTGTGATAATGAGGTGACATGAGTATTTCTTTCACCATTTCTGGGAGCAATATATTGAAGATGTAAAATGAGAATCGGGGTTACAAAGAGGTGTACCCTGTTTCTAGGAATATAGAGAAAAAGCATGAATAGACCATACTGTGAATAAATAATATAACTTTTTTGAACTTTAAATAATGAACTGAACTGATATCTGAAAAATTAAAGGAAATCGTATATTGATATACAATCATTCATTCCAACCAGGTATATATGTAATGGAAATATTTGTGTTTTGGTTTATCATGAAGAGTGTGTGACGTTGGCTTCAAAATGATTATGGAAAATCAAAATAATGTGTTTGGAAAGAAGTCTCATGAAAAGACCAGTCAAGAAACCCTGACAATACATGTGTTCTGAAGCAAGAAGTGGTGAAAGTTGAAACAAATGCTTATTAATTTGTGAACTTGTGGATGAAATGTATATCCTGTGATGTGCAAAAACTGAAGAAACAATAATGTACCAGTGTCGAATACAAATGAATGACAAATTACATATCATGTCCCATAGGAGTCTACTTGCATTGATGTTAGACTGGGTCAGTTACTGTAGAATAATTAGGATTTGTATGCACCATTCACTGAAGTTAGTTTTCAGTACTAGGAATCAAATATGTATTTCAGGTGGATGAATATTTCTGATTATCATCTTGTGAAAAGTGGATTATAAATCCACATACATGAACATGAATGAATTTAGAGAGTGTATATTAGACACATATATTTCATATTTTGAAAAATTTGGAGAGTATATCTATATCTATATCTATATCTATACACACACACACACACACACACACACACAACTCACAGACATTAAAAAGTACCAATATAAATGCCAATCGAAATTCATCAGTAAATACGTATCATCCACAAATGCAAAAATATTTATTTTACTGAACATGAGCTAATGAATAATGTTGTTCTACTAGGACGCTCTCCTATAAGTTGAATATTCATTTCCAACAGCATTTAGGAGGAGTGAACTCTTCTCACAATTTGTATCTGCCAAGACAGCCACCTCACAAAAATGTACGTGTGATACCTGGTAGGATTCTATATATGCATATAAATATACGTGTGTGAAGAGACTACAGAAAAAGGAAACAAGAATTCACATATTTGTTAAGTTTAAAACACATGGAGAATATTTCAAATAAATTTGACTAGATTTATAACTCCTACCTTATATAATGCAAATGTCAAGTCCAACTATACAACATGTCTCCTCTGAAGTACTTGTATTTCTAATGTGTTGGGTTAATTTTCTCCATTATATTAGGATGAATAGTCTGAGTCTACTAGGTATGGGTTAGTGTCAGGGATTCAGTATTTCGAATGGAAAATTGGAAAATGAATCCAATGTGTATGTAAATATATGCTGCACAAATATAGTCCCGCTCTCATCCAGAACAATGCCTTGACATTACCTTCACCCCAAGTAAGACACAATTAGAGGAGAAGAGTTACAAAATCAGTGAATACATATCTGGAATGGAAAATGCTCAGGAGTTCACAACCTTGGAGGTGGTAGAGGAGTTTCCAAAACTAAGGGACAGGGTAAACACTCCACAAACATGGAGCTCTGCTGGCCTAAAAACTTTTTGAGAAACTGCCTCTGAGCTTCCACACTTGAAATATATGTTGTTTTCAGGAGATTTGGCTTCCTGTGTAGTGAGAACATCAAAGCTGGGTCTGCATCTATGTGACCTGGAGGACATGGTTTCTTATTTTCCAATGAACAAGATGAAGCAGTGCTGAATCCTCTCTTTGTAGGTAAACTGAGGCCATTGGGGACTAAGTGTCTCCCCGTGTGGACTGTGAAGCCATTTGGTCCTCTTCCACTTTTTGTGGTGTTTTTGCTGCTGCACTGTGAGTTTGGTATTTGTTTCACGAAATACTAGGAGCTAAACGGGGACACAGTGCTGGAGGGAGTTCTGTCACGTGTGGTGGGTCAGGGTCTGCAAGAGAATACACCAACTAGGCTCCTATCTCTCACAGCTTGCCCCATTGCCCCCTTGTCCATATCAACCTGATACTTAATTTTCCTCTGAAAACTCTCCATATAACAAGATGCCTTTACATATAAGGGTCTGTTGGCTGCACCATGTCAGTTACAATCCATTTGGAATCCAATGGTAGATCCACATGGCCCTACCACGGATGTTTTATCAAACACCTCCCCACCACTGCTCTAGACCCACTACTCAGCAGGCTCCAAATTTCTGGCATCTCTGTTCTACACCATTTTCATGAAACTCAGTAAATCAAGGCACTGTCTGGTATACTCATGATCAGCAACAGGACATCCAATGTTTCTCCAGTGCCACCTGGTCATAGGAATTTCAAAAATTTCATGGTATTTATCTAGCCATTTTTCAAGCATGAAGTTGGAGGCACTGTGGGTTTCAGTTCATTCAGCAAGCATTAAATGGTGAGGAAGCTCATTTCAATGAAATCTCTGGAGAACTCTCACAGGCATGGCTTCCCAAAGAGTGGACAAAAGGTCACATTAGGCCAGGCCCATTGAGGTCTACAATGTGAGGTCCATGTGTGTTTTGACTCTCAACTATGGCTGCCATTTCTTTAAGAATAAAATCATGTGATATCCTTGCTGAGATTCCCAGGCCTCTGTGGAAATCCACCCGGGGCCTAGGTCTCAGTTTCCAAGAGCGACTTTCATGCGTGGCCTCTTAAAATCCCAACAAAATTCATGGCAATGCTTCTCTGAGTTCAGTTCCAAAACCCAGTCTCTAAGGGGAATCACACCAGAGTTCAAGCACACGTGGACCCAGTCATTTTTTCCAATGCCACACAAATGACCAAAATTAAAACCAAAACACTCCCACATGGCCCTCATCTTATTTCATATAGTCAATCATCTTAACCTCTGGCTGGAGGTTTCCATGAGGGGCGCAGCCCAAGACAGTGTCCAAATCAGCTCGTTTGCCCCTCATTTGTCTAAAGTCAGGGTAGCCTGGACACCGTTTCTGTGAACCAGGAGTGAACAAATAAGCCTGCCGTTAATACTTCTGTGTTTCTCCAATTTGAGGCCTACTGATTTTAGGTATCGATTCTTTAGGTGATTTAGAGTCATGCGAAAACACAAGTACCTCTGCAGGGCTTTGAAGAACTCATTTGACCCAAAGAGTCCCTATTGTCATTTGATGGAGTGCAGGAACCTAACAGAGGAAGGCAAGAGACTTCATCCACAATGAATGAAATTTTTTGCCATTTTGGTTTTGGAAGCTCACATGGGATCATTCTTAAGATCCATCAGGTGCTGAGAATCTAAGTCACAGCCACACACAGGCCCAAGAGGCTGATAAAGACAAATCCCTTTACAAAGCAATTAAGCAAAGAGCCACAGGTGAGGCCCATTCATTTCCATTTGAAAACTGTTTCATCAGGCTTCACAAAGGGGTGGCCTGAGGCAAAGACCTTCCTGACATTCAGTGCAACACAACAATAAGTAAGCAAAAGGCCCAAAGCAGGGTTTCTGCACTGAGACTTTCCTGGTCACACTGATATCTGAGTTTTCTGAGATGCTCGCCATTCTCTTCAGCTATCCAGTACATGGCCATGTCACAGAGCTTGAAGGTGGTACATATTTTGGACACAAATCCATGAGCCTATTCTGGAGAGTGGCCAGAATTCAGGAAGAAAACAACAACTTAGAAAGATAGCAGGTGTTGCACATCGATAAGTCAAGCTGCAGTCCATTCATATATTGGGCAGGATGAATTTTGGTATGATTTATACTAGACAGGACACATCCATTAATGCATTCTCTTTTCTAATGTCTACAACAACGGACACAGTGGGATACACAGAAACAGAAACACTCGCCGTATCAAATGACTTACTAGAAACTGTCCACTCCAAACCAAACAAACCGCCTTTCCTATCTATTCTGAGAACATGAGACAAAAAAACAAACCCACACCCACTCCCACAAAGGCACCTCCTTCCCCCAAGTAGGTCTGTGACTATCCGGAGTGTCCTCTGACTGGTGGGCCATCCTATGTTCACCCGAAATGGCCTGTATTCTCTCAGATTGTTTCCTTGACCAACACTGTGAAGATGTCAGGAAAAAGTGGTTAGCCACTACCTGTTTTCTCAGGAAAGGTCCATCTTCAGAGCTCTTTTGGCATTTGGCCATCCTCACATCATTAGGTACCAAGAAAACTGACTCTTTCCTTGGTAAATCCAAACAAGTGAGCCCACTGGGACTGGGACTGCGATTGCCTCTGGGTGCCTGGCTTCTTGGATACCAAGTTCAGAGAGTTCCATCACCAAGGAAATTAGGTATGTCACATTCTTTGGAACTGAATGAGGTCACTGCCTTGGCAACCACTTTGTCCTAACAGTTGCTTCCAAGGGTAACATAAAATGGAGGTTGCCCCCCCTTCCTGTGACACTTTCATAAGGTAGAATGTATATCACCATTGGCACCCGGGAACAGCTCTCCACTCAGGCCTGGTTTGGTCCATCTTCTCTACAATAAGAAGAGAAAGAGGCAGATTCAGACACATCCCTTCATCCTGACCAGGTTGTTTGCCATGGAAGATGACTTTTGCTCTCTCAGGTGCTTCATACCTGCCTACAACTTCTCCAGGTACCATTTGTGCATGGACATTTGAGGTTCTCATCAGGTGGAAGGTCCCCAACTTTCCTGTATTGTAAGAACCACTCTGTCCCTGCTCTTCTGTAAAATGATTGAGGGAACAGTGTATACTTGTGGTTAAAAACAGGTTTGATTTGGGTTACGAGTGATTCTGTGTGATGAATAATGGTATTGGGAACCTGCAATATTTACAAGAATATAGAGGTGAAATATAAGTAGGAAAACAGAAATCTAGGTATGATTTGAAGCCCAGAAGGGTTTTGCCCTTGATTGGGATACTTAGCTTTGAATGATGTTCTGCAAAGATGCCTCAGATAATTCGATATACAATGGCATAGGACCTTGTACATTGGATGATTGAATTTAGAAGAGAACATCCAGTCAAAAAGGGATATTCAGTAGGATTAGGAAGATAGTCTGTAGGTTTAGGAAGAAGAGTGAGTATAGGATTTGGACCAAAAGTTCTTTAGCAATAGACTTTCGGTTGTTGAGTGAATGTAAATGTCAGCACATATGAAGAGTCAGTCACTATGTTGAACTGGGGAAAATATATAGAAAAGCAGATATCAATAGAAACATTACGAAATCAGGCAAAGTATAAAGTGAGTGATAGAATTAGACATTTTCAACAGGGTTGAGTTTGAATATATAAATTAGGAAAAAAACAAATATGTAGTCACTAATAGGATTGACAATTGACAGCATTAGGCAACCTGGACATGGATGTTTTTAGAAATCCATGTTCACTTTCCATTTAGGCTTTGGTACAATCATAAGTGTGACCTTTCCATTTTTTGTCCAGAATATTACTGTGATAATGAGGTGACATGAGTATTTCTTTCACCATTTCTGGGAGTAATATATTGAAGATGTAAAATGAGAATCAGGGGTACAAAGAGGTGTACCCTGTTTCTAGGAACATAGAGAAAAAGCATGAATAGACCATACTGTGAATAAATAATATAACTTTTTTGAACTTTAAATAATGAATTGAACTGATATATGAAAAATTAAAGGAAATCGTATATTGATATACAATCATTCATTCCAACCAGGTATATATGTAATGGAAATATTTGTGTTTAGGTTTATCATGAAGAGTGTGTGAGTTTTGCTTCAAAATGATTATGGAAATTCAAAATAATGTGTTTGGAAAGAAGTCTCATGAAAAGACCAGTCAAGAAACCCTGACAATACATGTGTTCTGAAGCAAGAAGTGGTGAAAGTTGAAACAAATGCTTATTAATTTGTGAACTTGAGGATGAAATGTATATCCTGTGATTTGCAAAAACTGAAGAAACAATAATGTACCAGTGTCGAATACAAATGAATGACAAATTACATATCATGTCCCATAGAGTCTACTTGCATTGATGTTAGACTGGGTCAGTTACTGTAGAATAATTA
>NW_027516462.1:0-58727 GCF_048772815.1 Callospermophilus lateralis | reverse complement strand
ATATATGCTGGTATTTCGGAAACGCGTTAATTCTTAGAAGCTTGACAACCCCTCTCAATGAAAGTGCTTTTCCACAGTCTGTGCTTTGGGCTACTTGAAGAGGAAACAAACCATAGAGACATTACTGAGAACTCCTTTATTTTGTGAAGTTTCAAAGAGCTACTACGAACCGTGTTGGATTTAGAGTTCCAAATTCATCTATCTATATAGGACAGAGCAGAGGGAATCTTAAATATAAAAACTGCTTCTGTAGACGAACGATTCAACCTAGAAGAACAAAATTTTGAGCCAAGTGGGATTTGTGTACTGATCATTACCACCAAGTATCATCAATATTGGGTGAAAAAATATTTGCAGGTATTTCGGATACCCGTTAATTCTTAGAAACTTGGCAACCCCTCTCAATGAAAGTGCTTTTCCACAGTCTGAGCCTAGGGCTACTTGAAGAGGAAACAATCCATAGATACAAAACTGAGAACTCCTTTATTTTGTCAAGTTTCAAAGAGCTACTCCAAACCATGTTGCATTTAGAGTTCCAAATTCATCTATCTATATAGGAGAGAACAGAAGGAAACCTAAATATAAAAACTGCTTCTGTACACGAACGTTTCAACCTAGAAGAACAAAATTTGGTGAGCCAAGAGGGATTTGTGTACTGATCATTACCACCAAGTATCATCAAGATTGGGTAAAAGAAATATTTGCTGGTATTTCGGAAACTCGTTAATTCTTAGAAGCTTGGCAACCCCTCTCGATGAAAGTGCTTTTCCACAGTCTGTGCCTAGGGCTACTTGAAGACTAAACAAACCATAGAGACAAAACTGAGAACTCCTTTATTTTGTCAAGTTTCAAAGAGATACTACAAACCATGTTGGATTTAGAGTTCCAAATTCATCTATTTATATAGGAGAGAACAGAGGGAAACATAAATATAAAAACTGCTACTGTAGACGAACGCTTCAACCTAGAAGAACAAAATTTGGTGAGCCAAGTGCAATTTGTGTACTGATCATTACCACCAAGTATCATCAAAATTGGGTGAAAAAATATTTGCTGGTATTTCGGGAAGTCGTTAATTCTTAGAAGCTTGGCAACCCCTCTCAATGAAAGTGCTTTTCCACAGTCTGTGCTGAGGGCTACTTGAAGAGGAAAAAACCATAGAGACAAAACTGAGACCTCCTTTATTTTGTCAAGTTTCAAAGAGCTACTACAAATCATGTTGGATTTAGAGTTCCACATTCATCTATCTATATAGGAGAGAACAGAGGGAAAACTAAATATAAAAACTACTACTGTAGATGAACGCTTAAACCTAGAAGAACAAAATTTGGTGAGCCAAGTGGGATTTGTGTACTGATCATTACCACCAAGTATCATCAAGATTGGGTGAAAAATATTTGCTGGTATTTGGGAAACTCGTTAATTATTAGAAGCTTGGCAACCCCTCTCAATGAAAGTGCTTTTACACAGTCTGTGCTTAGGGCTACTTAAAGCGGAAACAAACCATAGAGACAAAACTGAGAACTCCTTTATTTTGTCAAGTTTCAAAGAGCTACTACAAACCATGTTGGATTTAACGTTAAAATTCATGTATCTATATAGGAGAGAGCAGAGGGAAACCTAAATATAAAAACTGCTACTGTAGACGAACGCTTCAACCTAGAAGAACAAAATTTGGTGAGCCAAGTGGGATTTGGGAACTTATCATTACCACCAAGTATCATCAAGATTGGGTGAAAAAATATATGCTGGTATTTCGGAAACTCGTTAATTCTTAGAAGCTTGACAACCCCTCTCAATGAAAGTGCTTTTCCACAGTCTGTGCTTAGGGCTACTTTAAGAGGAAACAAAACATAGAGACAAAACTGAGAACTCTTTTATTTTGTCAAGTTTCAAAGAGCTACTACGAACCATGTTGGATTTAGAGTTCCAAATTCAACTATCTATATAGGAGAGAGCAGAGGGAATCCTAAATATAAAAACTGCTACTGTAGACGAACGCTTCAACCTAGAAGAACAAAATTTGGTTACCCAAGTGGGATTTGTGTACTGATCATTACCACCAAGTATCATCAAGATTGGGTGAAAAAATATTTGCTGGTATTTCGGAAACTCGTTAATTCTTAGAAGGTTGGAAACCCCTATCAATGAAAGTGCTTTTCCACAGTCTGTGCCGACGGCTACTTGAAGAGGAAACAAACCATAGAGAAAAAACTGAGAACTCCTATATTTTGTCAAGTTTCAAAGTGCTACTACAAACCAGGTTGGATTTAGAGTTCCAAATTCATCTATCTATATCAGAGAGAACAGAAGGATACCTAAATATAAAAACTGCTACTGTACACGAACGCTTCAACCTAGAAGAACAAAATTTCATGAGCCAAGTGGGATTTGTGTACAAATCATTACCACCAAGTATCATCAAGATCGGGTGAAAAAATATTTGCTGGTATTTCGGAAACTCCTTAACTCTTAGAAGCTTGGCAACTTCTCTCAATGAAAGTGCTTTTCCAAAGTCTGTGCTGAGGGCTACTTGAAGAGGAAACAAACATTAGAGACAGAACTGAGAACTTCTTTATTTTGTCAAGTTTCAAAGAGCTACTACTAACCATGTTGGATTTAGAGTTCCACATTCATCTATCTATATAGGAGAGAACAGAGGGAAAACTAAATATAAAAACAACTACTGTAGATGAACGCTTCAACCTAGAAGAACAAAATTTGTTGAGCCAAGTGGGATTTGTGTACTGATCATTACCACCAAGTTTCATCAAGATTGGGTGAAAAAATATTTGCTGGTATTTCGGAAATGCGTTAATTCTTAGAAGCTTTACAACCCCTCTCAATGAAAGTGCTTTTCCACAGTCTGTGCTTAGGGCTACTTGAAGAGGAAACAAACCATAGAGACAAAACTGAGAACTCCTTTATTTTGTGAAGTTTCAAAGAGCTACTACGAACCTTGTTGGATTTAGAGTTCCAAATTCATCTATCTATTTAGGACAGAGCAGAGGGAATCCGAAATATAAAAACTGCTTCTGTAGACGAACGCTTCAACCTAGAAGAACAAAATTTGGTGAGCCAAGTGGGATTTGTGTACTGATCATTACCACCAAGTATCATCAAGATTGGGTGAAAAAATATTTGCTGGTATTTCGGAAACTCGTTAATTCTTAGAAGCTTGACAACCCCTCTCAATGAAAGTGCTTTTCCACAGTCTGTGCTTTGGGCTACTTAAAGAGGAAACAAACCATAGAGACAAAACTGAGAACTCCTTTATTTTGTCAAGTTTCAAGGAGCTACTACAAACCATGTTGGATTTAGAGTTCCAAATTCATCTATCTATATAGGAGAGAGCAGATGGAAATATAAATATACAAACTGCTACTGTAGACGAACGGTTCAACCTAGAAGAAAAAAATTTGGTGAGCCAAGTGAGATTTGTGTACTGATCATTACCACCAAGTATCATCAAGATTGGGTGAAAAAATATTTGCTGGTATTTCGGAAACTCGTTAATTCTTAGAAGGTTGGCAACCCTTCTCAATGAAAGTGCTTTTCCACAGTCTGTGCCTAGGGAAACTTGAAGAGGAAACAAACCATAGAGACAAAACTGAGAACTCCTTTATTTTGTCAAGTTTCAAAGAGCTACTACAAACCATGTTGGATTTATAGTTCCACATTCATCTATCTATATAGGAGAGAACAGAGGGAAAACTAAATAAAAAAACTACTACTGTAGATGAACGCTTCAACCTAGAAGAACAAAATTGGGTGAGTCAAGTGGGATTTGTGTACTGATCATTTCCACCAAGTATCATCAAGATTGGCTGAAAAAATATATGCTGGTATTTCGGAAACGCGTTAATTCTTAGAAGCTTGACAACCCCTCTCAATGAAAGTGCTTTTCCACAGTCTGTGCTTTGGGCTACTTGAAGAGGAAACAAACCATAGAGACAAAACTGAGAACTCCTTTATTTTGTTAAGTTTCAAAGAGCTACTACGAACCGTGTTGGATTTAGAGTTGCAAATTCATCTATCTATATAGGACAGAGCAGAGGGAACCTTAAATATAAAAACTGCTTCTGTAGACCAACGCTTCAACCTAGAAGAACAAAATTTGGTGAGCCACGTGGGATTTGTGTACAAATCATTACCACCAAGTATCATCAAGATTGGGTGAAAAAGTATTTGCTGGTATTTCGGAAACTCGTTAATTCTTAGAAGCTTGGCAACCCCTCTCAATGAAAGTGCTTTTCCACAGTCTGTGCCTAGGGCTACTTGAAGAGGAAACAAACCATAGAGACAAAACTGAGAACTCCTTTATTTTGTCAAGTTTCAAAGAGCTACTACGAACCACGTGGGATTTAGAGTTCCAAATTAATCTATCTATATAGGAGAGAACAGAAGGAAACCTAAATATAAAAACTGCTACTGTACACGAACGCTTCAACCTAGAAGAACAAAATTTCGTGAGCCAAGTGGGATTTGTGTACTAATCATTACCACCAAGTATCATCAAGATCGGGTGAAAAAATATTTGCTGGTATTTCGGGAAGTCGTTAATTCTTAGAAGCTTGGCAACCCCTCTCAATGAAAGTGCTTTTCCACAGTCTGTGCTGATGGCTACTTGAAGAGGAAACAAACCATAGATACAAAACTGAGAACTCCTTTATTTTGTAAAGTTTCAAAGAGCTACTACAAATCATGTTGGATTTAGAGTTCCACATTCATCTATCTATATAGGAGAGAACAGAGGGAAAACTAAATATAAAAACTACTACTGTAGATGAACGCTTCAACCTAGAAGAACAAAATTTGGTGAGCCAAGTGGGATTTGTGTACTGATCATTACCACCAAGTATCATCAAGATTGTGTGAAAAATTTTTGCTGGTATTTGGGAAACTCGTTAATTATTAGAAGCTTGGCAACCCCTCTCAATGAAAGTGCTTTTACACAGTCTGTGCTTAGGGCTACTTAAAGCGGAAACAAACCATAGAGACAAAACTGAGAACTCCTTCATTTTGTCAAGTTTCAAAGAGCTACTACAAACCATGTTGGATTTAAAGTTCCAAATTCATGTATCTATATAGGAGAGAGCAGAGGGAAACCTAAATATAAAAACTGCTACTGTAGACGAACGCTTCAACCTAGAAGAACAAAATTTGGTGAGCCAAGTGGGATTTGTGTACTGATCATGACCACCAAGAATCATCAAGATTGGGTGAAAAAATATTTGCTGGTATTTCGGAAACTCGTTAATTCTTAGAAGCTTGACAACCCCTCTCAATGAAAGTGCTTTTACACAGTCTGTTCTTAGGGCTACTTAAAGAGGAAACAAACCATGGAGACAAAACTTAGAACTCCTTTATTTTGTCAAGTTTCAAAGAGCTACTACAAACCATGTTGGATTTAGAGTTCAAAATTCATCTATCTATATAGGATTGAGCAGATGGAAATCTAAATATAAAAACTGCTACTGTAGACGAACGCTTCAACCTAGAAGAACAAAATTTCGTGAGCCAAGTGGGATTTGTGTACTGATCATTACCACCAAGTATCATCAAGATGGGGTGAAAAAATATTTGCTGGTATTTCAGAAACTCCTTAATTCTTAGAAGCTTGGCAACTTCTCTCAATGAAAGTGCTTTTCCACAGTCTGTGCTGAGGGCTACTTGAAGAGGAAACAAACCTTAGAGACAGAACTGAGAACTCCTTTATTTTGTAAAGTTTCAAAGAGCTACTACAAACCATGTTGGATTTAGAGTTCCACATTCATCTATCTATATAGGAGAGAACAGAGGGAAAACTAAATATAAAAACTACTACTGTAGATGAACGCTTCAACCTAGAAGAACAAAATTTGGTGAGCCAAGTGGGATTTGTGTACTGATCATTACCACCAAGTTTCATCAAGATGGGGTGAAAAAATATTTGCTGGTATTTCGGAAATGCGTTAATTCTTAGAAGCTTGACAACCCCTCTCAATGAAAGTGCTTTTCCACAGTCTGTGCTTAGGGCTATTTGAAGAGGAAACAAACCATAGAGACAAAACTGAGAACTCCTTTATTTTGTGAAGTTTCAAAGAGCTACTACGAACCATGTTCGATTTAGAGTTCCAAATTCATCTATCTATTTAGGACAGAGCAGAGGGAATCCTAAATATAAAAACTGCTTCTGTAGACGAACGCTTCAATCTAGAAGAACAAAATTTGGTGAGCCAAGTGGGATTTGTGTACTTATCATTACCACCAAGTATCATCAAGATTGGGTGAAAAAATATTTGCTGGTATTTCGGAAACTCGTTAATTCTTAGAAGCTTGACAACCCCTCTCAATGAAAGTGCTTTTCCACAGTCTGTGCTTAGGGCTACTTAAAGAGGAAACAAACCATAGAGACAAAACTGAGAACTCCTTTATTTTGTCAAGTTTCAAAGAGCTACTACGAACCATGTTGGATTTAGAGTTCCAAATTCATCTATCTATATAGGAGAGAGCAGATGGAAATATAAATATAAAAACTGCTACTGTAGACGAACGCTTCAACCTAGAAGAACAAAATTTGGTGAGCCAAGTGGGATTTGTGTACTGATCATTACCACCAAGTATCATCAAGATTGGGTGAAAAAATATATGCTGGTATTTCGGAAACCTGTTAATTCTTAGAAGCTTGACAACCCCTCTCAATGAAAGTGCTTTTCAACAGTCTGTGCTTAGGGCTACTTGAAGAGGAAACAAACCGTAGAGACAAAACTGAGAACTCCTTTATTTTGTGAAGTTTCAAAGAGCTACTACGAACCGTGTTGGATTTAGAGTTGCAAATTCATCTATCTATATAGGACAGAGCAGAGGGAATCTTAAATATAAAAACTGCTTCTGTAGACGAACGCTTCAACCTAGAAGAACAAAGTTTGGTGAGCCACGTGGGATTTGTGTACTGATCATTACCACCAAGTATCATCAATATTGGGTGAAAAAATATTTGCAGGTATTTCGGAAACTCTTTAATTCTTAGAAGTTTGGCAACCCCTCTCAATGAAAGTGCTTTTCCACAGTCTGTGCTTAGGGCTACTTGAAGAGGAAACAAACCATAGAGACAAAACTGAGAACTCCTTTATTTTGTCTAGTTTCAAAGAGCTACTCCAAACCATGTTGGATTTAGAGTTCCAAATTCATCTATCTATATTGGAGAGAACAGAAGGAAACCTAAATATAAAAACTGCTACTGTACACGAACGCTTCAACCTAGAAGAACAAAATTTGGTGAGCCAAGTGGGATTTGTGTACTGATCATTACCACCAAGTATCATCAAGATTGCGTAAAAAATATTTGCTGGTATTTCGGAAAGTCGTTAATTCTTAGAAGCTTGGCAACCCCTCTCGATGAAAGTGCTTTTCCACAGTCTGTGCCTAGGGCTATTGAAGAGGAAACAAACCATAGAGACAAAACTGAGAACTCCTTTATTTTGTCAAGATTCAAAGAGATACTACAAATCATGTTGGATTTAGAGTTCCACATTCATCGATCTATATAGGAGAGAACAGAGGGAAAACTAAATATAAAAACTACTACTGTAGATGAACGCTTCAACCTAGAAGAACAAAATTTGGTGAGCCAAGTGGGATTTGTGTACTGATCATTACCACCAAGTTTCATCAAGATTGGGTGAAAAAATATTTCCTGGTATTTCGGAAATGCGTTAATTCTTAGATTCTTGACAACCCCTCTCAATGAAAGTTCTTTTCCACAGTCTGTGCTTAGGGCTACTTGAAGAGGAAACAAACCATAGAGACAAAACTGAGAACTCCTTTATTTTGTGAAGATTCAAAGAGCTACTACGAACCATGTTGGATTTAGAGTTCCAAATTCATCTATCTATATAGGACAGAGCAGAGGGAATCCTATATATAAAAACTGCTTCTGTAGATGAACACTTCAACCTAGAAGAACAAAATTTGGTGAGCCAAGTGGGATTTGTGTACTGTTCATTACCACCAAGTATCCTCAAGATTGGGTGAAAAAATATTTGCTGGTATTTCGGAAACTCGTTAATTCTTAGAAGCTTGGCAACCCCTCTCAATGAAAGTGCTTTTCCACAGTCTGTGCATAGGACTACTTAAAGAGGAAACAAAGCATAGAGACAAAACTGAGCCCTCCTTTATTTTGTCAAGTTTCAAAGAGCTACTACAAACCATGTTCGATTTAGAGTTCCAAATTCATCTATCTATATAGGAGAGAGCAGATGGAAACCTAAATATAAAAACTGATACTGTAGACGAACGCTTCAACCTAGAAGAACAAAATTTGGTGAGCCATGTGGGATTTGTGTACTGATCATTACCACCAAGTATCATCAAGATTGGGTGAAAAAATATATGCTGGTATTTCGGAAACGTGTTAATTCTTAGAAGCTTGACAACCCCTCTCAATGAAAGTGCTTTTCAACAGTCTGTGCTTAGGGCTACTTGAAGAGGAAACAAACCGTAGAGACAAAACTGAGAACTCCTTTATTTTGTGAAGTTTCAAAGAGCTACTACGAACCGTGTTGGATTTAGAGTTGCTAATTCATCTATCTATATAGGACAGAGCAGAGGGAATCTTAAATATAAAAACTGCTTCTGTAGACGAACGCTTCAACCTAGAAGAACAAAGTTTGGTGAGCCACGTGGGATTTGTGTACTGATCATTACCACCAAGTATCATCAATATTGGGTGAAAAAATATTTGCAGGTATTTCGGAAACTCTTTAATTCTTAGAAGATTGGCAACCCCTCTCAATGAAAGTGCTTTTCCACAGTCTGTGCTTAGGGCTACTTGAAGAGGAAACAAACCATAGAGACAAAACTGAGAACTCCTTTATTTTGTCAAGTTTCAAAGAGCTACTCCAAACCATGTTGGATTTAGAGTTCCAAATTCATCTATCTATATTGGAGAGAACAGAAGGAAACCTAAATATAAAAACTGCTACTGTACACGAACGCTTCAACCTATAAGAACAAAATTTGGTGAGCCAAGTGGGATTTGTGTACTGATCATTACCACCAAGTATCATCAAGATTGCGTAAAAAATATTTGCTGGTATTTCGGAAAGTCGTTAATTCTTAGAAGCTTGGCAACCCCTCTCGATGAAAGTGCTTTTCCACAGTCTGTGCCTAGGGCTATTGAAGAGGAAACAAACCATAGAGACAAAACTGAGAACTCCTTTATTTTGTCAAGATTCAAAGAGATACTACAAATCATGTTGGATTTAGAGTTCCACATTCATCGATCTATATAGGAGAGAACAGAGGGAAAACTAAATATAAAAACTACTACTGTAGATGAACGCTTCAACCTAGAAGAACAAAATTTGGTGAGCCAAGTGGGATTTGTGTACTGATCATTACCACCAAGTTTCATCAAGATTGGGTGAAAAAATATTTCCTGGTATTTCGGAAATGCGTTAATTCTTAGATTCTTGACAACCCCTCTCAATGAAAGTTCTTTTCCACAGTCTGTGCTTAGGGCTACTTGAAGAGGAAACAAACCATAGAGACAAAATTGAGAACTCCTTTATTTTGTGAAGATTCAAAGAGCTACTACGAACCATGTTGGATTTAGAGTTCCAAATTCATCTATCTATATAGGACAGAGCAGAGGGAATCCTATATATAAAAACTGCTTCTGTAGATGAACACTTCAACCTAGAAGAACAAAATTTGGTGAGCCAAGTGGGATTTGTGTACTGTTCATTACCACCAAGTATCCTCAAGATTGGGTGAAAAAATATTTGCTGGTATTTCGGAAACTCGTTAATTCTTAGAAGCTTGGCAACCCCTCTCAATGAAAGTGCTTTTCCACAGTCTGTGCATAGGACTACTTAAAGAGGAAACAAAGCATAGAGACAAAACTGAGCACTCCTTTATTTTGTCAAGTTTCAAAGAGCTACCACAAACCATGTTCGATTTAGAGTTCCAAATTCATCTATCTATATAGGAGAGAGCAGATGGAAACCTAAATATAAAAACTACTACTGTAGACGAACGCTTCAACCTAGAAGAACAAAATTTGGTGAGCCAAGTGGTATTTATGCACTTATCATTACCACCGAGTATCATCAAGATTGGGTGAAAAAGTGTTCGCTCGTATTTCGGAAACTTGTTAATTCTTAGAAGGTAGGCAACCCCTCTCAATGAAAGTGCTTTTACTCAGTCTGTGCTTAGGGCTACTTAAAGAGGAAACAAACCATAGAGACAAAACTGAGAACTCTTTTATTTTTTCAAGTTTCAAAGAGCTACTACAAACCATGTTGGATTTAGGGTTCCAAATTCATCTATCAATATAGGTGAGAGCAGATGGAAACCTAAATATAAAAACTACTACTGTAGACGAACGCTTCAACCTAGAAGAACAAAATTTGGTGAGCCAAGTGGGATTTGTGTACTGATCATTACCACAATGTATCATCAAGATTGGGTGAAAAAATATTTGCAGGTATTTATGAAACTCGTTAATTCTTAGAAGGTTGGCAACCCCTCTCGATGAGAGTGCTGTTCCACAGTCTGTGCCTAGGGCTACTTGAAGAGGAAACAAACCATAGAGACATAACTGAGAACTCCTTTATTTGTCAAGACTCAAAGAGCTACAACAAACCATGTTGGATTTAGAGTTCCAAATTTATCTATTTATATAGGAGAGAACAGAAGGAAACCTAAATATAAAAACTGCTACTGTACATGAACGCTTCAACCTAGAAGAACAAAATTTGGTGAGCCAAGTGAAATGTGTGTACTGATCATTACCACCAAGTATCATCAAGATTGGGTGAAAAAAATATTTGCTGGTATTTGGGAAACTCGTTAATTCTTAGAAGCTTGGCAACCCCTCTCAATGAAAGTGCTTTTCCACAGTCTGTGCCTAGGGCTAGGAAGAGGAAACAAACCATAGACACAAAACTGAGAACTCCTTTATTTTGTCAAGTTTCAAAGAGCTTCTACGAACCATGTTGGATTTAGATTTCCAAATTCATCTATCTGTATAGGAGAGAACAGAGGGAAACCTAAATATAAAAACTGCTACTGTATACGAACGCTTCAACCTAGAAGAAGAAAATTTGGTGAGCCAAGTGGGATTTGTGTACTGATCATTACCACCAAGTATCATCAAGATTGGATGAAAAAATATTTGCAGGTATTTCGGAAACTCGTTAATTCTTAGAAGGTTGGCAACCCCTCTCATTGAAAGTGCTTTTCCACAGTCTGTGCATAGGGCTACTTAAAGAGAAAACAAACCATAGAGACAAAACTGAGAACTCCTTTATTTTGTCAAGTTTCAAAGAGCTTCTACTAACCATGTTGAATTTTGAGTTCCAAATTCATCTATATATATAAGAGAGAACAGTGGGGAAAACTAAATATAAAAACTACTACTGTAGATGAACGCTTCAACCTAGAAGAACAAAATTTGGTGAGCCAAGTGGAATTTGTGTACTGATCATTACCATCAAGTATCATCAAGATCGGGTGAAAAAATATTTGCTGGTATTTCGGGAAGTCGTTAATTCTTAGAAGCTTGGCAACCCCTCACAATGAAAGTGCTTTTCCACAGTCTGTGCTGAGGGCTACTTGAAGAGGAAAAAAACATAGAGACAAAACAGAGACCTCCTTTATTTTGTCAAGTTTCAAAGAGCTACTACAAATCATGTTGGATTTAGAGTTCCACATTCATCTATCTATATAGGAGAGAACAGAGGGAAAACTAAATATAAAAACTACTAGTGTAGATGAACGCTTCAACCTAGAAGAACAAAATTTGGTTAGCCAAGTGGGATTTGTGTACTGATCATTACCACCAAGTATCATCAAGATTGGGTGAAAAATATTTGCTGGCATTTGGGAAACTCGTTAATTATTAGAAGCTTGGCAACCCCTCTCAATGAAAGTGCTTTTACACAGTCTGTGCTTAGGGCTACTTAAAGCGGAAACAAACCATAGAGACAAAACTGAGAACTCCTTTATTTTGTCAAGTTTCAAAGAGCTACTACAAACCATGTTGGATTTAAAGTTCCAAATTCATGTATCTATATAGGAGAAAGCAGAGGGAAACTTAAATATAAATACTGCTACTGTAGACGAACGCTTCAACCTAGAAGAACAAAATTTGGTGAGCCAAGTGGGATTTGTGTACTGATCATTACCACCAAGTTTCATCAAGATTGGGTGAAAAAATATTTGCTGGTATTTCGGAAATGCGTTAATTCTTAGATTCTTGACAACCCCTCTCAATGAAAGTGCTTATCCACAGTGTGTGCTTAGGGCTACTTGAAGAGGAAACAAACCATAGAGACAAAACTGAGAACTCCTTTATTTTGTGAAGATTCAAAGAGCTACTACGAACCATGTTGGATTTAGAGATCCAAATTCATCTATCTATATAGGAGAGAGGGGAGGGAATCCTAAATATAAAAACTGCTACTGTAGACGAACGCTTCAACATAGAAGAACAAAATTTGGTTAGCCAAGTGGGATTTGTGTACTGATCATTACCACCAAGTATCATCAAGATTGGGTGAAAAAATATTTGCTGGTATTTCGGAAACTCGTTAATTCTTAGAAGGTTGGCAACCCCTCTCAATGAAAGTGCTTTGCCACAGTGTGTGCCTAGGGCTACTTGAAGAGGAAACAAACCATAGAGACAAAACTGATAACTCCTTTATTTTGTCAAGTTTCAAAGAGCTACTACAAACCATGTTGGATTTAGAGTTCCACATTCTTCTATCTATATAGGAGAGAACAGAAGGAAACCTAAATATAAAAACTACTACTGTACACGAACGCTTCAACTTGTAAGAACAAAATTTGGTGAGCCAAGTGGGATTTGTGTACTGATCATTACCACCAAGTATCATCAAGATTGCGTAAAAAAATACTTTCTGGTATTTCGGAAACTCGTTAATTCTTAGAAGCTTGACAACCCCTTTCGATGAAAGTGCTTTTCCACTTTCTGTGCCTAGGGCTACTTGAAGAGGAAACAAACCATAGAGAAAAAACTGGTAACTCCTTTATTTTGTCAAGTTTCAAAGAGCTACTACAAACCATGTTGGATTTAGAGTTCCAAATTCATCTATCTATATTGGATTGAGCAGATGGAAATCTAAATATAAAAACTGCTACTGTAGACGAACGGTTCAACCTAGAAGAACCAAATTTGGTGAGCCAAGTGGGATTTGTGTACTGATCATTACCACCAAGTATCATCAAGATTGGGTGAAAAAATATTTGCAGGAATTTCAAAAACTCGTTAATTCTTAGAAGGTTGGCAACCCCTCTCAATGAAAGTGCATTTCCACAGTCTGTGCCTAGGGAAACTTGAAGAGGAAACAAACCATAGAGACAAAACTGAGAACTCCTTTATTTTGTCAGTTTCAAAGAGCTACTACAAACCATGTTGGATTTATAGTTCCACATTCATCTATCTATATAGGAGAGAACAGAGGGAAAACTAAATATAAAAACTACTACTGTAGATGAACGCTTCAACCTAGAAGAACAAAATTGGGTGAGCCAAGTGGGATTTGTGTACTGATCATTTCCACCAAGTATCATCAAGATTGGCAGAAAAAATATATGCTGGTATTTCGGAAACGCGTTAATTCTTAGAAGCTTGACAACCCCTCTCAATGAAAGTGCTTTTCCACAGTCTGTGCTTTGGGCTACTTGAAGAGGAAACAAACCATAGAGACAAAATTGAGAACTCCTTTATTTTGTGAAGTTTCAAAGAGCTACTACGAACCGTGTTGGATTTAGAGTTCCACATTCATCTATCTATATAGGACAGAGCAGAGGGAATCTTAAATATAAAAACTGCTTCTGTAGACGAACGCTTCAACCTAGAAGAACAAAATTTTGAGCCAAGTGGGATTTGTGTACTGATCATTACCACCAAGTATCATCAATATTGGGTGAAAAAATATTTGCAGGTATTTCAGATACTCGTTAATTCTTAGAAGCTTGGCAACCCCTCTCAATGAAAGTGCTTTTCCACAGTCTGAGCCTAGGGCTACTTGAAGAGGAAACAAACCATAGATACAAAACTGAGAACTCCTTTATTTTGTCAAGTTTCAAAGAGCTACTCCAAACCATGTTGGATTTAGAGTTCCAAATTCATCTATCTATATAGGAGAGAACAGAAGGAAACCTAAATATAAAAACTGCTTCTGTACACGAACGTTTCAACCTAGAAGAAGAAAATTTGGTGAGCCAAGAGGGATTTGTGTACTGATCATTACCACCAAGTATCATCAAGATTGGGTAAAAGAAATATTTGCTGGTATTTCGGAAACTCGTTAATTCTTAGAAGCTTGGCAACCCCTCTCGATGAAAGTGCTTTTCCACAGTCTGTGCCTAGGGCTTCTTGAAGACTAAACAAACCATAGATACAAAACTGAGAACTCCTTTATTTTGTCAAGTTTCAAAGAGATACTACAAACCATGTTGGATTTAGAGTTCCAACTTCATCTATTTATATAGGAGAGAACAGAGGGAAACCTAAATATAAAAACTGCTACTGTAGACGAACGCTTCAACCTAGAAGAACAAAATTTGGTGAGCCAAGTGCAATTTGTGTACTGATCATTACCACCAAGTATCATCAAAATTGGGTGAAAAAATATTTGCTGGTATTTCGGGAACTCGTTAATTCTTAGAAGCTTGGCAACCCCTCTCAATGAAAGTGCTTTTCCACAGTCTGTGCTGAGGGCTACTTGAAGAGGAAAAAACCATAGAGACAAAACTGAGACCTCCTTTATTTTGTCAAGTTTCAAAGAGCTACTACAAATCATGTTGGATTTAGAGTTCCACATTCATCTATCTATATAGGAGAGAACAGAGGGAAAACTAAATATAAAAACTACTACTGTAGATGAACGCTTAAACCTAGAAGAACAAAATTTGGTGAGCCAAGTGGGAATTGTGTACTGATCATTACCACCAAGTATCATCAAGATTGGGTGAAAAATATTTGCTGGTATTTGGGAAACTCGTTAATTATTAGAAGCTTGGCAACCCCTCTCAATGAAAGTGCTTTTACACAGTCTGTGCTTAGGGCTACTTAAAGCGGAAACAAACCATAGAGACAAAACTGCGAACTCCTTTATTTTGTCAAGTTTCAAAGAGCTACTACAAACCATGTTGGATTTAAAGTTAAAATTCATGTATCTATATAGGAGAGAGCAGAGGGAAACCTAAATATAAAAACTGCTACTGTAGACGAACGCTTCAACCTAGAAGAACAAAATTTGGTGAGCCAAGTGGGATTTGGGTACTTATCATTACCACCAAGTATCATCAAGATTGGGTGAAAAAATATATGCTGGTATTTCAGAAACTCGTTAATTCTTAGAAGCTTGACAACCCCTCTCAATGAAAGTGCTTTTACAGTCTGTGCTTAGGGCTACTTAAAGAGGAAACAAAACATAGTGACAAAACTGAGAACTCTTTTATTTTGTCAAGTTTCAAAGAGCTACTACGAACCATGTTGGATTTAGAGTTCCAAATTCATCTATCTATATAGGAGAGAGCAGAGGGAATCCTAAATATAAAAACTGCTACTGTAGACGAACGCTTCAACCTAGAAGAACAAAATTAGGTTACCCAAGTGGGATTTGTGTACTGATCATTACCACCAAGTATCATCAAGATTGGGTGAAAAAATATTTGCTGGTATTTCGGAAACTCGTTAATTCTTAGAAGGTTGGAAACCCCTATCAATGAAAGTGCTTTTCCAAAGTCTGTGCTGAGGGCTACTTGAAGAGGAAACAAACATTAGAGACAGAACTGAGAACTTCTTTATTTTGTCAAGTTTCAAAGAGCTACTACAAACCATGTTGGATTTAGAGTTCCACATTCATCTATCTATATAGGAGAGAACAGAGGGAAAACTAAATATAAAAACTACTACTGTAGATGAACGCTTCAACCTAGAAGAACAAAATTTGTTGAGCCAAGTGGGATTTGTGTACTGATCATTACCACCAAGTTTCATCAAGATTGGGTGAAAAAATATTTGCTGGTATTTCGGAAATGCGTTAATTCTTAGAAGCTTTACAACCCCTCTCAATGAAAGTGCTTTTCCACATTCTGTGCTTAGGGCTACTTGAAGAGGAAACAAACCATAGAGACAAAACTGAGAAGTCCTTTATTTTGTGAAGTTTCAAAGAGCTACTACGAACCTTGTTGGATTTAGAGTTCCAAATTCATCTATCTCTTTAGGACAGAGCAGAGGGTATCCTAAATATAAAAACTGCTTCTGTAGACGAACGCTTCAACCTAGAAGAACAAAATTTGGTGACCCAAGTGGGATTTGTGTACTGATCATTACCACCAATATCATCAAGATTGGGTTAAAAATATTTGCTGGTATTTCGGAAACTCGTTAATTCTTAGAAGCTTGGCAACCCCTCTCAATGAAAGTGCTTTTCCACAGTCTGTGCTTTGGGCTACTTAAAGAGGAAACAAACCATAGAGACAAAACTGAGAACTCCTTTATTTTGTCAAGTTTCAAGGAGCTACTACAAACCATGTTGGATTTAGAGTTCCAAATTCATCTATCTATATAGGAGAGAGCAGATGGAAATATAAATATACAAACTGCTACTGTAGATGAACGCTTCAACCTAGAAGAATAAAATTTGGTGAGCCAAGTGGGATTTGTGTACTGATCATTACCACCAAGTATCATCAAGATTGGGTGAAAAAATATTTGCTGGTATTTCGGAAACTCGTTAATTCTTAGAAGGTTGGCAACCCCTCTCAATGAAAGTGCTTTTCCACAGTCTGTGCCTAGGGAAACTTGAAGAGGAAACAAACCATAGAGACAAAACTGAGAACTCCTTTATTTTGTCAAGTTTCAAAGAGCTACTACAAACCATGTTGGATTTATAGTTCCACATTCATCTATCTATATAGGAGAGAACAGAGGGAAAACTAAATATAAAAACTACTACTGTAGATGAACGCTTCAACCTAGAAGAACAAAATTGGGTGAGCCAAGTGGGATTTGTGTACTGATCATTTCCACAAGTATCATCAAGATTGGCCGAAAAAATATATGCTGGTATTTCGGAAACTCGTTAATTCTTAGAAGCTTGACAACCCCTCTCAATGAAAGTGAGTCTGTGCTTTGGGCTACTTGAAGAGGAAACAAACCATAGAGACAAAACTGAGAACTCCTTTATTTTGTTAAGTTTCAAAGAGCTACTACGAACCGTGTTGGATTTAGAGTTGCAAATTCATCTATCTATATAGGACAGAGCAGAGGGAATCTTAAATATAAAAACTGCTTCTGTAGACCAACGCTTCAACCTAGAAGAACAAAATTTGGTGAGCCACGTGGGATTTGTGTACAAATCATTACCACAAAGTATCATCAAGATTGGGTGAAAAAGTATTTGCTGGTATTTCGGAAACTCGTTAATTCTTAGAAGCTTGGCAACCCCTCTCAATGAAAGTGCTTTTCCACAGTCAGTGCCTAGGGCTACTTGAAGAGGAAACAAACCATAGAGACAAAACTGAGAACTCCTTTATTTTGTCAAGTTTCAAAGAGCTACTACAAACCATGTTGGATTTAGAGTTCCAAATTCATCTATCTATATAGGATTGAGCAGATGGAAATCTAAATATAAAAACTGCTACTGTTGACGAACGCTTCAACCTACAGGAACAAAATTTCGTGAGCCAACTGGGATTTGTGTACTGATCATTACCACCAAGTATCATCAAGATAGGGTGAAAAAATATTTGCAGGTATTTCGGAAACTCGTTAATTTCTTAGAAGGTTGGCAACCCCTCTGAATGAAAGTGCTTTTCCACAGTGTGTGCCTAGGGCTTCTTGAAGATTAAACAAACCATAGAGACAAAACTGAGAACTCCTTTATTTTGTCAAGTTTCAAAGAGCTACTACAAACCATGTTGGATTTAGAGTTCCAAATTCATCTACCTATATAGGAGAGAACACAAGGAAACCTAATAATAAAAAGTGCTACTGTACACGAACGCTTCAACCGAGAAGTACAAATTTCGTGAGCCAAGTGGGATTTGTGTACTAATCATTACCACCAAGTATCATCAAGATCGGGTGAAAAAATATTTGCTGGTACTTCGGAAACTCGTTAATTCTTAGAAGCTTGGCAAGCCCTCTCAATGAAGTGCTTTTCCACAGTCTGCGCTGAGGGCTACTTGAAGAGGAAACAAACCATAGAGACAAAAATGAGAACTTTTTTATTTTGTAACGTTTCAAAGAGCTACTACAAACCATGTTGGATTTAGAGTTCCACATTCATCTATCTATATAGGAGAGAACAGAGGGAAAACTAAATATAAAAACTACTACTGTATATGAACGCTTCAACCTAGAAGAACAAAATTTCGTGAGCCAAGTGGGATTTGTGTACTAATCATTACCACCAAGTATCATCAAGATCGGGTGAAAAAATATTTGCTGGTATTTCGGAAACTCGTTAATTCTTAGAAGGTTGGCAACCCCTATCAATGAAAGTGCTTTTACACAGTCTGTGCCTAGGGCTACTTGAAGAGGAAACAAACCATAGAGACAAAACTGAGAACTCCTTTATTTTGTCAAGTTTCAAAGAGCTACTACAAACCATGTTGGATTTAGAGTTCCAAATTCATCTATCTATATAGGAGAGAACAGAAGGAAACCTAAATTAAAAACTGCTACTGTACACGAACGCTTAAACCTAGAAGAAAAAATTTCCAGAGCCAAGTGGGATTTGTGTACTAATCATTACCACAAGTATCATCAAGATTGGGTGAAAAATATTTGCTGGAATTTGGGAAAATCGTTAATTATTAGAAGCTTGGCAACCCCTCTCAATGAAAGTGCTTTTACACAGTCTGTGCTTAGGGCTACATAAAGCGGAAACAAACCATAGAGACAAAACTGAGAACTCCTTCATTTTGTCAAGTTTCAAAGAGCTACTACAAACCATGTTGGATTTAAAGTTCCAAATTCATGTATCTATATAGGAGAGAGCCGAGGGAAACCTAAATATAAAAACTGCTACTGTAGACGAACGCTTCCACCTAGAAGAACAATATTTGGTGAGCCAAGTGGGATTTGTGTACTGCTCATTACCACCAAGTATCATCAAGATCGGGTGAAAAAATATTTGCTGGTATTTCAGAAACTCCTTAATTCTTAGAAGCTTGGCAACTTCTTTCAATGAAATTGCTTTTCCACAGTCTGTGCTGAGGGCTACTTGAAGAGGAAACAAACCTTAGAGACAGAACTGAGAACTCCTTTATTTTGTAAAGTTTCAAAGAGCTACTACGAACCATGTTGGATTTAGAGTTCCAAATTCATCTATCTATTTAGGACAGAGCAGAGGGAATCCTAAATATAAAAACTGCTTCTGTAGACGAACGCTTCAACCTAAAAGAACAAAATTTGGTGAGCCAAGTGGGATTTGTGTACTTATCATTACCACCAAGTATCATCAAGATTGGGTGAAAAAATATATGCTGGTATTTCGGAAACTCGTTAATTCTTAGAAGCTTGACAACCCCTCTCAATGAAAGTGCTTTTCCACAGTCTGTGCTTAGGGCTACTTAAAGAGGAAACAAACCATAGAGACAAAACTGAGAACTCCTTTATTTTGTCAAGTTTCAAAGAGCTACTACGAACCACGTGGGATTTAGAGTTCCAAATTCATCTAATTATATAGGAGAGAACAGAAGGAAACCTAAATATAAAAACTGCTACTGTACACGAACGCTTCAACCTAGAAGAACAAAATTTCGTGAGCCAAGTGATATTTGTGTACAATCATTACCACCAAGTATCATCAAGATCGGGTGAAAAAATATTTGCTGGTATTTCGGGAAGTCGTGAATTCTTAGAAGCTTGGCAACCCCTCTCAATGAAAGTGCTTTTCCACAGTCTGTGCTGAGGGCTACTTGAAGAGGAAACAAACCAGAGACAAAAAGGAGAACTCCTTTATTTTGTCAAGTTTCAAAGATCTACTACAAACCATGTTGGATTTAGAGTTCCAAATTCATCTATCTATATAGGAGAAAACAGAAGGAAACCTAAATAAAAAACTGCTACTGTACACGAACGCTTCAACCTAGAAGAACAAAATTTCCTGAGCCAAGTGGGATTTGTGTACTAATCATTACCACCAAGTATGATCTAGATCGGGTGAAAAAATATTTGCTGGTATTTCAGGAAGTCGTTAATTCTTAGAAGCTTTGCAACCCCTCTCAATGAAGTGCTTTTCCACAGTCTGTGCTGAGGGCTACTTGAAGAGGAAACAAACCATAGAGACAAAAATGAGAACTCCTTTATTTTGTAAAGTTTCAAAAAGCTACTACAAACCATGTTGGATTTAGAGTTCCACATTCATCTATCTATATAGGAGAGAAGAGAGTGAAAACTAAATATAAAAACTACTACTGTAGACGAACGCTTCAACCTAGAAGAACAAAATTTGGTGAGCCAAGTGGGATTTGTGTACTGATCATTACCACCAAGTATCATCAAGATTGGGTGAAAAATATTTGCTGGAATTTTGAAAATCGTTAATTATTAGAAGCTTGGCAACCCCTCTCAATGAAAGTGCTTTTACACAGTCTGTGCTTAGGGCTACTTAAAGTGGAAACAAACCATTGAGACAAAACTGAGAACTCCTTTATTTTGTAAAGTTTCAAAGAGCTACTACAAACCTTGTTGGATTTAGAGTTCCTAATTCATCTATCTATATAGGAAAGAGCAGAGGGAAACCCAAATATAAAAACTGCTATTGTAGACGAACACTTCAACCTAGAAGAACAAAATTTGGTGAGCCAAGTGGGATTTGTGTACTGATCATTACCACCAAGTATCATCAAGATTGGGTGAAAAAATATTTGCTGGTATTTCGGAAACTCGTTAATTCTTAGAAGCTTTACAACCCCTCTCAATGAAAGTGCTTTTCCACAGTCTGTGCTTAGGGCTACATAAAGAGGAAACAAACCATAGAGTCAAAACTGAGAACTCCTTTATTTTGTCAAGTTTCAAAGAGCTACTACAAATCATGTTGGATTAAGAGATCCACATTCATCTATCTATATAGGAGAGAACAGAGGGAAACCTAAATATAAAAACTACTACTGTAGACGAACGCTTCAACCTAGAAGAACAAAATTTGGTGAGCCAAGTGGGATTTATGTACTGATCATTACCACCCAAGTATCATCAAGATTGGGTGAAAAAGTGTTCGCTCGTATTTCGGAAACTTGTTAATTCTTAGAAGGTAGGCAACCCTCTCAATGAAAGTGCTTTTACTCAGTCTGTGCTTAGGGCTACTTAAAGAGGAAACAAACCATAGAGACAAAACTGAGAACTCTTTTATTTTGTCAAGTTTCAAAGCGCTACTACAAACCATGTTGGATTTAGGGTTCCAAATTCATCTATCAATATAGGTGAGAGCAGATGGAAACCTAAATATAAAAACTACTACTGTAGACGAACGCTTCAACCTAGAAGAACAAAATTTGGTGAGCCAAGTGGGATTTGTGTACTGATCATTACCACAATGTATCATCAAGATTGGGTGAAAAAATATTTGCAGGTATTTATGAAACTCGTTAATTCTTAGAAGGTTGGCAACCCCTCTCGATGAGAGTGCTGTTCCACAGTCTGTGCCTAGGGCTACTTGAAGAGGAAACAAACCATAGAGACATAACTGAGAACTCCTTTATTTGTCAAGATTCAAAGAGCTACAACAAACCATGTTGGATTAGAGTTCCAAATTCATCTATTTATATAGGAGAGAACAGAAGGAAACCTAAATATAAAAACTGCTACTGTACACGAACGCTTCAACCTAGAAGAACAAAATTTGGTGAGCCAAGTCGGATTTGTGTACTAATCATTACCACCAAGTATTATCAAGATCGGGTGAAAAAAATATTTCCTTGTATTTCGGAAAATCGTTAATTCTTAGAAGCTTGGCAACCCCTCTCGATGAAAGTGCTTTTCCACAGTCTGTGCTGAGGGCTACTTGAAGGGGAAACAAACCATGGAGACAAAACTAAGACCTCCTTTATTTTGTAAAGTTTCAAAGAGCTACTACAAACCATGTTGGATTTAGAGTTCCAAATTCATCTATCTATATAGGAGAGAACAGAGGGAAAACTAAATATAAATACTACTACTGTAGATGAACGCTTCAACCTAGAAGAACAAAATTTGGTGAGCCAAGTGAAATGTGTGTACTGATCATTACCACCAAGTATCATCAAGATTGGGTGAAAAAATATTTGCTGGTATTTGGGAAACTCGTTAATTCTTAGAAGCTTGGCAACCCCTCTCAATGAAAGTGCTTTTCCACAGTCTGTGCGTAGGGCTAGGAAGAGGAAACAAACCATCGACACAAAACTGAGAACTCCTTTATTTTGTCAAGTTTCAAAGAGCTTCTACGAACCATGTTGGATTTAGATTTCCAAATTCATCTATCTGTATAGGAGAGAACAGAGGGAAACCTAAATATAAAAACTGCTACTGTAGACGAACGCTTCAAACTAGAAGAAGAAAATTTGGTGAGCCAAGTGGGATTTGTGTACTGATCATTTACCACCAAGTATCATCAAGATTGGATGAAAAAATATTTGCAGGTATTTCGGAAACTCGTTAATTCTAAGAAGGTTGGCAACCCCTCTCAGTGAAAGTGCTTTTCCACAGTCTGTGCCTAGGGCTACTTAAAGAGAAAACAAACCATAGAGACAAAACTGAGAACTCCTTTATTTTGTCAAGTTTCAAAGAGCTTCTACTAACCATGTTGAATTTTGAGTTCCATATTCATCTATATATATAAGAGAGAACAGTGGGAAAACTAAATATAAAAACTACTACTGTAGATGAACGCTTCAACCTAGAAGAACAAAATTTGGTGAGCCAAGTGGAATTTGTGTACTGATCATTACCATCAAGTATCATCAAGATCGGGTGAAAAAATATTTGCTGGTATTTCGGGAAGTCGTTAATTCTTAGAAGCTTGGCAACCCCTCTCAATGAAAGTGCTTTTCCACAGTCTGTGCTGAGGGCTACTTGAAGAGGAAAAAAACATAGAGACAAAACTGAGACCTCCTTTATTTTGTCAAGTTTCAAAGAGCTACTACAAATCATGTTGGATTTAGAGTTCCACATTCATCTATCTATATAGTAGAGAACAGAGGAAAAACTAAATATAAAAACTACTAGTGTAGATGAACGCTTCAACCTAGAAAACAAAATTTGGTGAGCCAAGTGGGATTTGTGTACTGATCATTACCACCAAGTATCATCAAGATTGGGTGAAAAATATTTGCTGGTATTTGGGAAAGTCGTTAATTATTAGAAGCTTGGCAACCCCTCTCAATGAAAGTGCTTTTACACAGTCTGTGCTTAGGGCTACTTAAAGCGGAAACAAACCATAGAGACAAAACTGAGAACTCCTTTATTTTGTCAAGTTTCAAAGAGCTACTACAAACCATGTTGGATTTAAAGTTCCAAATTCATGTATCTATATAGGAGAGAGCAGAGGGAAACCTAAATATAAATACTGCTACTGTAGACGAACGCTTCAACCTAGAAGAACAAAATTTGGTGAGCCAAGTGGGATTTGTGTACTGATCATTACCACCAAGTTTCATCAAGATTGGGTGAAAAAATATTTGCTGGTATTTCGGAAATGCGTTAATTCTTAGATTCTTGACAACCCCTCTCAATGAAAGTGCTTTTCCACAGTCTGTGCTTAGGGCTACTTGAAGAGGAAACAAACCATAGAGACAAAACTGAGAACTCCTTTATTTTGTGAAGATTCAAAGAGCTACTACGAACCATGTTGGATTTAGAGATCCAAATTCATCTATCTATATAGGAGAGAGCAGAGGGAATCCTAAATATAAAAACTGCTTCTGTAGATGAACACTTCAACCTAGAAGAACAAAATTTGGTGAGCCAAGTGGGATTTGTGTACTGTTCATTACCACCAAGTATCCTCAAGATTGGGTGAAAAAATATTTGCTGGTATTTCGGAAACTCGTTAATTCTTAGAAGCTTGGCAACCCCTCTCAATGAAAGTGCTTTTCCACAGTCTGTGCATAGGACTACTTGAAGAGGAAAACAAACCATAGAGACAAAACTGATAACTCCTTTATTTTGTCAAGTTTCAAAGTGCTACTACGAACCATGTTGGATTTAGAGTTCCAAATTCATCTATCTATATCAGAGAGAACAGAAGGAAACCTAAATATAAAAACTGCTACTGTACACGAACGCTTCACCCTAGAAGAACAAAATTTCATGAGCCAAGTGGGATTTGTGTACAAATCATTACCACCAAGTATCATCAAGATTGGGTGAAAAAATATTTGCAGGTATTTCGGAAACTCGTTAATTCTTAGAAGGTTGGCAACCCCTCTGAATGAAAGTGCTTTTCCACAGTGTGTGCCTAGGGCTTCTTGAAGATTAAACAAACCATAGAGACAAAACTGAGAACTCCTTTATTTTGTCAAGTTTCAAAGAGCTACTACAAACCATGTTGGATTTAGAGTTCCAAATTCATCTACCTATATAGGAGAGAACACAAGGAAACCTAATAATAAAAAGTGCTACTGTACACGAACGCTTCAACCGAGAAGTACAAATTTCGTGAGCCAAGTGGGATTTGTGTACTAATCATTACCACCAAGTATCATCAAGATCGGGTGAAAAAATATTTGCTGGTACTTCGGAAACTCGTTAATTCTTAGAAGCTTGGCAAGCCCTCTCAATGAAAGTGCTTTTCCACAGTCTGCGCTGAGGGCTACTTGAAGAGGAAACAAACCATAGAGACAAAAATGAGAACTTTTTTATTTTGTAACGTTTCAAAGAGCTACTACAAACCATGTTGGATTTAGAGTTCCACATTCATCTATCTATATAGGAGAGAACAGAGGGAAAACTAAATATAAAAACTACTACTGTATATGAACGCTTCAACCTAGAAGAACAAAATTTCGTGAGCCAAGTGGGATTTGTGTACTAATCATTACCACCAAGTATCATCAAGATCGGGTGAAAAAATATTTGCTGGTATTTCGGAAACTCGTTAATTCTTAGAAGGTTGGCAACCCCTATCAATGAAAGTGCTTTTACACAGTCTGTGCCTAGGGCTACTTGAAGAGGAAACAAACCATAGAGACAAAACTGAGAACTCCTTTATTTTGTCAAGTTTCAAAGAGCTACTACAAACCATGTTGGATTTAGAGTTCCAAATTCATCTATCTATATAGGAGAGAACAGAAGGAAACCTAAATTAAAAACTGCTACTGTACACGAACGCTTAAACCTAGAAGAAAAAATTTCCAGAGCCAAGTGGGATTTGTGTACTAATCATTACCACAAAGTATCATCAAGATTGGGTGAAAAATATTTGCTGGAATTTGGGAAAATCGTTAATTATTAGAAGCTTGGCAACCCCTCTCAATGAAAGTGCTTTTACACAGTCTGTGCTTAGGGCTACATAAAGCGGAAACAAACCATAGAGACAAAACTGAGAACTCCTTCATTTTGTCAAGTTTCAAAGAGCTACTACAAACCATGTTGGATTTAAAGTTCCAAATTCATGTATCTATATAGGAGAGAGCCGAGGGAAACCTAAATATAAAAACTGCTACTGTAGACGAACGCTTCCACCTAGAAGAACAATATTTGGTGAGCCAAGTGGGATTTGTGTACTGATCATTACCACCAAGTATCATCAAGATTGGGTGAAAAAATATTTGCTGGTATTTCGGAAACGCGTTAATTCTTAGAAGATTGACAAACCCTCTCAATGAAAGTGCTTTTTCACAGTCTGTGCTTAGGGCTACTTGAAGAGGAAACAAACCATAGAGACAAAACTGAGAACTCCTTTATTTTGTCAAGTTTCAAAGTGCTACTACTAACCATGTTGGATTTAGAGTTCCAAATTCATCTATCTATATAGGAGAGATCAGAGGGAATCCTACATATAAAAACTGCTTCTGTAGACGAACGCTTCAACCTAGAAGAACAAAATTTGGTGAACCAAGTGGGATTTGTGTACTGATCATTACCACCAAGTATCATCAAGATTGGGTGAAAAAATATTTGCTGGTATTTCGGAAACTCGTTAATTCTTAGAAGCTTGACAACCCCTCTCAATGAAAGTGCTTACACAGTCTGTGCTTAGGGCTACTTAAAGAGGAAACAAACCATGGAGACAAAACTGAGAACTCCTTTATTTTGTCAAGTTTCAAAGAGCTACTACAAACCATGTTGGATTTAGAGTTCAAAATTCATCTATCTATATAGGATTGAGCAGATGGAAATCTAAATATAAAAACTGCTACTGTAGACGAACGCTTCAACCTAGAAGAACAAAATTTCGTGAGCCAAGTGGGATTTGTGTACTGATCATTACCACCAAGTATCATCAAGATCGGGTGAAAAAATATTTGCTGGTATTTCAGAAACTCCTTAATTCTTAGAAGCTTGGCAACTTCTTTCAATGAAATTGCTTTTCCACAGTCTGTGCTGAGGGCTACTTGAAGAGGAAACAAACCTTAGAGACAGAACTGAGAACTCCTTTATTTTGTAAAGTTTCAAAGAGCTACTAAGAACCATGTTGGATTTAGAGTTCCAAATTCATCTATCTATTTAGGACAGAGCAGAGGGAATCCGAAATATAAAAACTGCTTCTGTAGACGAACGCTTCAACCTAGAAGAACAAAATTTGGTGAGCCAAGTGGGATTTGTGTACTTATCATTACCACCAAGTATCATCAAGATTGGGTGAAAAAATATTTGCTGGTATTTCGGAAACTCGTTAATTCTTAGAAGCTTGACAACCCCTCTCAATGAAAGTGCTTTTCCACAGTCTGTGCTTAGGGCTACTTAAAGAGGAAACAAACCATAGAGACAAAACTGAGAACTCCTTTATTTTGTCAAGTTTCAAAGAGCTACTACAAACCATGTTGGATTTAGAGTTGCAAATTCATCTATCTATATAGAACAGAGCAGAGGGAATCTTAAATATAAAAACTGCTTCTGTAGACGAACGCTTCAACCTAGAAGAACAAAGTTTGGTGAGCCACGTGGGATTTGTGTACTGATCATTACCACCAAGTATCATCAATATTGGGTGAAAAAATATTTGCAGGTATTTTGTAAACTCTTTTATTCTTAGAAGTTTGGCAACCCCACTCAATGAAAGTGCTTTTCCACAGTCTGTGCTTAGGGCTACTTGTAGAGGAAACAAACCATAGAGACAAAACTGAGAACTCCTTTATTTTGTCAAGTTTCAAAGAGCTACTCCAAACCATGTTGGATTTAGAGTTCCAAATTCATCTATCTATATTGGAGAGAACAGAAGAAAACCTAAATATAAAAACTGCTACTGTACACGAACGCTTCAACCTAGAAGAACAAAATTTGGTGAGCCAAGTGGGATTTGTGTACAGATCATTACCACCAAGTATCATCAAGATTGCGTAAAAAAATATTTGCTGGTATTTCGGAAACTCGTTAATTCTTAGAAGCGTGGAAACCCCTCTCGATGAAAGTGCTTTTCCACAGTCTGTGCCTAGGGCTATTGAAGAGGAAACAAACCATAGAGACAAAACTGAGAACTCCTTTATTTTGTCACGTTTCAAAGAGATACTGCAAACCCTGTTGGATTTAGAGTTCCAAATTCATCTATGTATATAAGAGAGAACAGAGCGAAAACTAAATATAAAAACCGATACTGTAGACGAACGCTTCAACCTAGAAGAACAAAATTTGCTGAGCCAAGTGGGATTTGTGTACAAATCATTACCACCAAGTATCATCAAGATTGGGTGAAAAAGTATTTGCTGGTATTTCGGAAACTCCTTAATTCTTAGAAGCTTGGCAACCGCTCTCAATGAAAGTGGTTTTCCACAGTCTGTGCCTAGGGCTACTTGAAGAGGAAACAAACCATAGAGACAAAACTGAGAACTCCTTTATTTTGTCAAGTTTCAAAGAGCTACTACAAACCACGTGGGATTTAGAGTTCCAAATTCATCTATCTATATAGGAGAGAACAGAAGGAAACCTAAATATAAAAACTGCCACTGTACACGAACGCTTCAACCTAGAAGAACAAAATTTCGTGAGCCAAGTGGGATTTGTGTACAATCATTACCACCAAGTATCATCAAGATCGGGTGAAAAAATATTTGCTGGTTTTTCGGGAAGTCGTGAATTCTTAGAAGCTTGGCAACCCCTCTCAATGAAAGTGCTTTTCCACAGTCTGTGCTGAGGGCTACTTGAAGAGGAAACAAACCAGAGACAAAAAGGAGAACTCCTTTATTTTGTCAAGTTTCAAAGATCTACTACAAACCATGTTGGATTTAGAGTTCCAAATTCATCTATCTATATAGGAGAAAACAGAAGGAAACCTAAATAAAAAACTGCTACTGTACACGAACGCTTCAACCTAGAAGAACAAAATTTCCTGAGCCAAGTGGGATTTGTGTACTAATCATTACCACCAAGTATCATCAAGATCGGGTGAAAAAATATTTGCTGGTATTTCGGGAAGTCGTTAATTCTTAGAAGCTTTGCAACCCCTCTCAATGAAAGTGCTTTTCCACAGTCTGTGCTGAGGGCTACTTGAAGAGGAAACAAACCATAGAGACAAAAATGAGAACTCCTTTATTTTGTAAATTTTCAAAGAGCTACTACAAACCATGTTGGATTTAGAGTTCCACATTCATCTATCTATATAGGAGAGAAGAGAGTGAAAACTAAATATAAAAACTACTACTGTAGACGAACGCTTCAACCTAGAAGAACAAAATTTGGTGAGCCAAGTGGGATTTGTGTACTGATCATTACCACCAAGTATCATCAAGATTGGGTGAAAAATATTTGCTGGAATTTTGAAAATCGTTAATTATTAGAAGCTTGGCAACCCCTCTCAATGAAAGTGCTTTTACACAGTCTGTGCTTAAGGCTACTTAAAGCGGAAACAAACCATTGAGACAAAACTGAGAACTCCTTTATTTTGTCAAGTTTCAAAGAGCTACTACAAACCTTGTTGGATTTAGAGTTCCTAATTCATCTATCTATATAGGAAAGAGCAGAGGGAAACCCAAATATAAAAACTGCTATTGTAGACGAACACTTCAACCTAGAAGAACAAAATTTGGTGAGCCAAGTGGGATTTGTGTACTGATCATTACCACCAAGTATCATCAAGATTGGGTGAAAAAATATTTGCTGGTATTTCGGAAACTCGTTAATTCTTAGAAGCTTTACAACCCCTCTCAATGAAAGTGCTTTTCCACAGTCTGTGCTTAGGGCTACTTAAAGAGGAAACAAACCATAGAGACAAAACTGAGAACTCCTTTATTTTGTCAAGTTTCAAAGAGCTACTACAAACCATGTTGGATTAAGAGATCCACATTCATCTATCTATATAGGAGAGAACAGAGGGAAACCTAAATATAAAAACTACTACTGTAGATGAACGCTTCAACCTAGAAGAACAAAATTTGGTGAGCCAAGTGGGATTTATGTACTGATCATTACCACCAAGTATCATCAAGATTGGGTGAAAAAGTGTTCGCTCGTATTTCGGAAACTTGTTAATTCTTAGAAGGTAGGCAACCCCTCTCAATGAAAGTGCTTTTACTCAGTCTGTGCTTAGGGCTACTTAAAGAGGAAACAAACCATAGAGACAAAACTGAGAACTCTTTTATTTTGTCAAGTTTCAAAGAGCTACTACAAACCATGTTGGATTTAGGGTTCCAAATTCATCTATCAATATAGGTGAGAGCAGATGGAAACCTAAATATAAAAACTACTACTGTAGACGAACGCTTCAACCTAGAAGAACAAAATTTGGTGAGCCAAGTGGGATTTGTGTACTGATCATTACCACAATGTATCATCAAGATTGGGTGAAAAAATATTTGCAGGTATTTATGAAACTCGTTAATTCTTAGAAGGTTGGCAACCCCTCTCGATGAGAGTGCTGTTCCACAGTCTGTGCCTAGGGCTACTTGAAGAGGAAACAAACCATAGAGACATAACTGAGAACTCCTTTATTTGTCAAGATTCAAAGAGCTACAACAAACCATGTTGGATTTAGAGTTCCAAATTCATCTATTTTATAGGAGAGAACAGAAGGAAACCTAAATATAAAAACTGCTACTGTACACGAATGCTTCAAGCTAGAAGAACAAAATTTGGTGAGCCAAGTCGGATTTGTGTACTAATCATTACCACCAAGTATTATCAAGATCGGGTGAAAAAATATTTCCTTGTATTTCGGAAAATCGTTAATTCTTAGAAGCTTGGCAACCCCTCTCGATGAAAGTGCTTTTCCACAGTCTGTGCTGAGGGCTACTTGAAGGGGAAACAAACCATGGAGACAAAACTAAGACCTCCTTTATTTTGTAAAGTTTCAAAGAGCTACTACAAACCATGTTGGATTTAGAGTTCCAAATTCATCTATCTATATAGGAGAGAACAGAGGGAAAACTAAATATAAATACTACTACTGTAGATGAACGCTTCAACCTAGAAGAACAAAATTTGGTGAGCCAAGTGAAATGTGTGTACTGATCATTACCACCAAGTATCATCAAGATTGGGTGAAAAAAATATTTGCTGGTATTTGGGAAACTCGTTAATTATTAGAAGCTTGGCAACCCCTCTCAATGAAAGTGCTTTTCCACAGTCTGTGCCTAAGGCTAGGAAGAGGAAACAAACCATAGACACAAAACTGAGAACTCCTTTATTTTGTCAAGTTTCAAAGAGCTTCTACGAACCATGTTGGATTTAGATTTCCAAATTCATCTATCTGTATAGGAGAGAACAGAGGGAAACCTAAATATAAAAACTGCTATTGTAGACGAACGCTTCAACCTAGAAGAAGAAAATTTGGTGAGCCAAGTGGGATTTGTGTACTGATCATTACCACCAAGTATCATCAAGATTGGATGAAAAAATATTTGCTGGTATTTCGGAAACTCGTTAATTCTTAGAAGGTTGGCAACCCCTCTCAGTGAAAGTGCTTTTCCACAGTCTGTGCATAGGGCTACTTAAAGAGAAAACAAACCATAGAGACAAAACTGAGAACTCCTTTATTTTGTCAAGTTTCAAAGAGCTTCTACTAACCATGTTGAATTTTGAGTTCCAAATTCATCTATATATATAAGAGAGAACAGTGGGTAAACTAAATATAAAAAAATACTACTGTAGATGAACGCTTCAACCTAGAAGAACAAAATTTGGTGAGCCAAGTGGAATATTTGTACTGATCATTACCATCAAGTATCATCAAGATCGGGTGAAAAAATATTTGCTGGTATTTCGGGAAGTCGTTAATTCTTAGAAGCTTGGCAACCCCTCTCAATGAAAGTGCTTTTCCACAGTCTGTGCTGAGGGCTACTTGAAGAGGAAAAAAACATAGAGACAAAACTGAGACCTCCTTTATTTTGTCAAGTTTCAAAAAGCTACTACAAATCATGTTGGATTTAGAGTTCCACATTCATCTATCTATATAGGAGAGAAGAGAGGGAAAACTAAATATAAAAACTACTAGTGTAGATGAACGCTTCAACCTAGAAGAACAAAATTTGGTGAGCCAAGTGGGATTTGTGTACTGATCATTACCACCAAGTATCATCAAGATTGGGTGAAAAATATTTGCTGGTATTTGGGAAAGTCGTTAATTATTAGAAGCTTGGCAACCCCTCTCAATGAAAGTGCTTTTACACAGTCTGTGCTTAGGGCTACTTAAAGCGGAAACAAACCATAGAGACAAAACTGAGAACTCCTTTATTTTGTCAAGTTTCAAAGAGCTACTACAAACCATGTTGGATTTAAAGTTCCAAATTCATGTATCTATATAGGAGAGAGCAGAGGGAAACCTAAATATAAATACTGCTACTGTAGACGAATGCTTCAACCTGGAAGAACAAAATTTGGTGAGCCAAGTGGGATTTGTGTACTGATCATTACCACCAAGTTTCATCAAGATTGAGTGAAAAAATATTTGCTGGTATTTCGGAAATGCGTTAATTCTTAGATTCTTGACAACCCCTCTCAATGAAAGTGCTTTTCCACAGTCTGTGCTTAGGCTACTTGAAGAGGAAACAAACCATAGAGACAAAACTGAGAACTCCTTTATTTTGTGAAGATTCAAAGAGCTACTACGAACCATGTTAGATTTAGAGATCCAAATTCATCTATCTATATAGGACAGAGCAGAGGGAATCCTAAATATAAAAACTGCTTCTGTAGATGAACACTTCAACCTAGAAGAACAAAATTTGGTGAGCCAAGTGGGATTTGTGTACTGTTCATTACCACCAAGTATCCTCAAGATTGGGTGAAAAAATATTTGCTGGTATTTCGGAAACTCGTTAATTCTTAGAAGCTTGGCAACCCCTCTCAATGAAAGTGCTTTTCCACAGTCTGTGCATAGGACTACTTAAAGAGGAAACAAAGCATAGAGACAAAACTGAGCACTCCTTTATTTTGTCAAGTTTCAAAGAGCTACCACAAACCATGTTCGATTTAGAGTTCCAAATTCATCTATCTATATAGGAGAGAGCAGATGGAACCCTAAATATAAAAACTACTACTGTAGACGAACGCTTCAACCTAGAAGAACAAAATTTGGTGAGCCAAGTGGGATTTATGTACTGATCATTACCACCAAGTATCATCAAGATTGGGTGAAAAAGTGTTCGCTCGAATTTCGGAAACTTGTTAATTCTTAGAAGGTAGGCAACCCCTCTCAATGAAAGTGCTTTTACTCAGTCTGTGCTTAGGGCTACTTAAAGAGGAAACAAACCATAGAGACAAAACTGAGAACTCTTTTATTTTGTCAAGTTTCAAAGAGCTACTACAAACCATGTTGGATTTAGGGTTCCAAATTCATCTATCAATATAGGTGAGAGCAAATGGAAACCTAAATATAAAAACTACTACTGTAGACGAACGCTTCAACCTAGAAGAACAAAATTTGGTGAGCCAAGTGGGATTTGTGTACTGATCATTACCACAATGTATCATCAAGATTGGGTGAAAAAATATTTGCAGGTATTCATGAAACTCGTTAATTCTTAGAAGGTTGGCAACCCCTCTCGATGAGAGTGCTGTTCCACAGTCTGTGCCTAGGGCTACTTGAAGAGGAAACAAACCATAGAGACATAACTGAGAACTCCTTTATTTGTCAAGATTCAAAGAGATACAACAAACCATGTTGGATTTAGAGTTCCAAATTCATCTATTTATATAGGAGAGAACAGAAGGAAACCTAAATATAAAAACTGCTACTGTAAACGAACGCTTCAACCTAGAAGAACAAAATTTTGTTAGCCAAGTCGGATTTGTGTACTAATCATTACCACCAAGTATTATCAAGATCGTGTGAAAAAATATTTCCTTGTATTTCGGAAAATCGTTAATTCTTAGAAGCTTGGCAACCCCTCTCGATGAAAGTGCTTTTCCACAGTCTGTGCTGAGGGCTACTTGAAGGGGAAACAAACCATGGAGACAAAACTAAGACCTCCTTTATTTTGTAAAGTTTCAAAGAGCTACTACAAACCATGTTGGATTTAGAGTTCCAAATTCATCTATCTATATAGGAGAGAACAGAGGGAAAACTAAATATAAATACTACTACTGTAGATGAACGCTTCAACCTAGAAGAACAAAATTTGGTGAGCCAAGTGAAATGTGTGTACTGATCATTACCACCAAGTATCATCAAGATTGGGTGAAAAAAATACTTGCTGGTATTTGGGAAACTCGTTAAATCTTAGAATCTTGGCAACCCCTCTCAATGAAAGTGCTTTTCCACAGTCTGTACCTAGGGCTAGGAAGAGGAAACAAACCATAGACACAAAACTGAGAACTCCTTTATTTTGTCAAGTTTCAAAGAGCTTCTACGAACCATGTTGGATTTAGATTTCCAAATTCATCTATCTGTATAGGAGAGAACAGAGGGAAACCTAAATATAAAAACTGCTACTGTAGACGAACGCTTCAACCTAGAAGAAGAAAATTTGGTGAGCCAAGTGGGATTTGTGTACTGATCATTACCACCAAGTATCATCAAGATTGGATGAAAAAATATTTGCAGGTATTTCGGAAACTCGTTAATTCTTAGAAGGTTGGCAACCCCTCTCAGTGAAAGTGCTTTTCCACAGTCTGTGCATAGGGCTACTTAAAGAGAAAACAAACCATAGAGACAAAACTGAGAACTCCTTTATTTTGTCAAGTTTCAAAGAGCTTCTACTAACCATGTTGAATTTTGAGTTCCAAATTCATCTATATATATAAGAGAGAACAGTGGGAAAACTAAATATAAAAACTACTACTGTAGATGAACGCTTCAACCTAGAAGAACAAAATTTGGTGAGCCAAGTGGAATTTGTGTACTGATCATTACCATCAAGTATCATCAAGATCGGGTGAAAAAATATTTGCTGGTATTAAGGGAAGTCGTTAATTCTTAGAAGCTTGGCAACCCCTCTCAATGAAAGTGCTTTTCCACAGTCTGTGCTGAGGGCTACTTGAGGAGGAAAAAAACATAGAGACAAAACTGAGACCTCCTTTATTTTGTCAAGTTTGAAAGAGCTACTACAAATCATGTTGGATTTAGAGTTCCACATTCATCTATCTATATAGGAGAGAACAGAGGGAAAACTAAATATAAAAACTACTAGTGTAGATGAACGCTTCAACCTAGAAGAACAAAATTTGGTGAGCCAAGTGGGATTTGTGTACTGATCATTACCACCAAGTATCATCAAGATTGGGTGAAAAATATTTGCTGGTATTTGGGAAAGTCGTTAATTATTAGAAGCTTGGCAACCCCTCTCAATGAAAGTGCTTTTACACAGTCTGTGCTTAGGGCTACTTAAAGCGGAAACAAACCATAGAGACAAAACTGAGAACTCCTTTATTTTGTCAAGTTTCAAAGAGCTACTACAAACCATGTTGGATTTAAAGTTCCAAATTCATGTATCTATATAGGAGAGAGCAGAGGGAAACCTAAATATAAATACTGCTACTGTAGACGAACGCTTCAACCTAGAAGAACAAAATTTGGTGAGCCAAGTGGGATTTGTGTACTGATCATTACCACCAAGTTTCATCAAGATTGGGTGAAAAAATATTTGCTGGTATTTCGGAAATGCGTTAATTCTTAGATTCTTGACAACCCCTCTCAATGAAAGTGCTTTTCCACAGTCTGTGCTTAGGGCTACTTGAAGAGGAAACAAACCATAGAGACAAAACTGAGAACTCCTTTATTTTGTGAAGATTCAAAGAGCTACTACGAACCATGTTGGATTTAGAGATCCAAATTCATCTATCTATATAGGACAGAGCAGAGGGAATCCTAAATATAAAAACTGCTTCTGTAGATGAACACTTCAACCTAGAAGAACAAAATTTGGTGAGCCAAGTGGGATTTGTGTACTGTTCATTACCACCAAGTATCCTCAAGATTGGGTGAAAAAATATTTGCTGGTATTTCGGAAACTCGTTAATTCTTAGAAGCTTGGCAACCCCTCTCAATGAAAGTGCTTTTCCACAGTCTGTGCATAGGACTACTTGAAGAGGAAACAAACCATAGGGACAAAACTGATAACTCCTTTATTTTGTCAAGTTTCAAAGTGCTACTACGAACCATGTTGGATTTAGAGTTCCAAATTCATCTATCTATATCAGAGAGAACAGAAGGAAACCTAAATATAAAAACTGCTACTGTACACGAACGCTTCACCCTAGAAGAACAAAATTTCATGAGCCAAGTGGGATTTGTGTACAAATCATTACCACCAAGTATCATCAAGATTGGGTGAAAAAATATTTGCTGGTATTTCGGAAACTCGTTAATTTTTAGAAGGTTGGCAACCCCTCTCAATGAAAGTGCTTTTCCACAGTCTGTGCCTAGGGCTACTTGAAGAGGAAACAAACCATAGAGACAAAACTGAGAACTCCTTTATTTTGTCAAGTTTCAAAGAGCTACTACAAACCATGTTGGATTTAGAGTTCCACATTCTTCTATCTATATAGGAGAGAACAGAGGGAAAACTAAATATAAAAACTACTACTGTAGATGAACGCTTCAACCTAGAAGAACGAAATTTGGTGAGCCAAGTGGGATTTGTGTACTGATCATTACCACCAAGTTTCATCAAGATTGGGTGAAAAAATATTTGCTGGTATTTCGGAAATGCGTTAATTCTTAGAAGCTTGACAACCCCTCTCAATGAAAGTGCTTTTCCACAGTCTGTGCTTAGGGCTACTTGAAGAGGAAACAAACCATAGAGACAAAACTGAGAACTCCTTTATTTTGTCAAGTTTCAAAGAGATACTGCAAACCCTGTTGGATTTAGAGTTCCAAATTCATCTATGTATATAAGAGAGAACAGAGCGAAAACTAAATATAAAAACCGATACTGTAGACGAACGCTTCAACCTAGAAGAACAAAATTTGCTGAGCCAAGTGGGATTTGTGTACAAATCATTACCACCAAGTATCATCAAGATTGGGTGAAAAAGTATTTGCTGGTATTTCGGAAACTCCTTAATTCTTAGAAGCTTGGCAACCGCTCTCAATGAAAGTGGTTTTCCACAGTCTGTGCCTAGGGCTACTTGAAGAAAAAACAAACCATAGAGACAAAACTGAGAACTCCTTTATTTTGTCAAGTTTCAAAGAGCTACTACGAACCACGTGGGATTTAGAGTTCCAAATTCATCTATCTATATAGGAGAGAACAGAAGGAAACCTAAATATAAAAACTGCTACTGTACACGAACGCTTCAACCTAGAAGAACAAAATTTCGTGAGCCAAGTGGGATTTGTGTACAATCATTACCACCAAGTATCATCAAGATCGGGTGAAAAAATATTTGCTGGTATTTCGGGAAGTCGTGAATTCTTAGAAGCTTGGCAACCCCTCTCAATGAAAGTGCTTTTCCACAGTCTGTGCTGAGGGCTACTTGAAGAGGAAACAAACCAGAGACAAAAAGGAGAACTCCTTTATTTTGTCAAGTTTCAAAGATCTACTACAAACCATGTTGGATTTAGAGTTCCAAATTCATCTATCTATATAGGAGAAAACAGAAGGAAACCTAAATAAAAAACTGCTACTGTACACGAACGCTTCAACCTAGAAGAACAAAATTTCCTGAGCCAAGTGGGATTTGTGTACTAATCATTACCGCCAAGTATCATCAAGATCGGGTGAAAAAATATTTGCTGGTATTTCGGGAAGTCGTTAATTCTTAGAAGCTTTGCAACCCCTCTCAATGAAAGTGCTTTTCCACAGTCTGTGCTGAGGGCTACTTGAAGAGGAAACAAACCATAGAGACAAAAATGAGAACTCCTTTATTTTGTAAAGTTTCAAAGAGCTACTACAAACCATGTTGGATTTAGAGTTCCACATTCATCTATCTATATAGGAGAGAAGAGAGTGAAAACTAAATATAAAAACTACTACTGTAGACGAACGCTTCAACCTAGAAGAACAAAATTTGGTGAGCCAAGTGGGATTTGTGTACTGATCATTACCACCAAGTATCATCAAGATTGGGTGAAAAATATTTGCTGGAATTTTGAAAATCGTTAATTATTAGAAGCTTGGCAACCCCTCTCAATGAAAGTGCTTTTACACAGTCTGTGCTTAGGGCTACTTAAAGCGGAAACAAACCATTGAGACAAAACTGAGAACTCCTTTATTTTGTCAAGTTTCAAAGAGCTACTACAAACCTTGTTGGATTTAGAGTTCCTAATTCATCTATCTATATAGGAAAGAGCAGAGGGAAACCCAAATATAAAAACTGCTATTGTAGACGAACACTTCAACCTAGAAGAACAAAATTTGGTGAGCCAAGTGGGATTTGTGTACTGATCATTACCACCAAGTATCATCAAGATTGGATGAAAAAATATTTGCTGGTATTTCGGAAACTCGTTAATTCTTAGAAGGTTGGCAACCCCTCTCAGTGAAAGTGCTTTTACTCAGTCTGTGCTTAGGGCTACTTAAAGAGGAAACAAACCATAGAGACAAAACTGAGAACTCTTTTATTTTGTCAAGTTTCAAAGCGCTACTACAAACCATGTTGGATTTAGGGTTCCAAATTCATCTATCAATATAGGTGAGAGCAGATAGAAACCTAAATATAAAAACTACTACTGTAGACGAACGCTTCAACCTAGAAGAACAAAATTTGGTGAGCCAGTGGGATTTGTGTACTGATCATTACCACAATGTATCATCAAGATTGGGTGAAAAAATATTTGCAGGTATTTATGAAACTCGTTAATTCTTAGAAGGTTGGCAACCCCTCTCGATGAGAGTGCTGTTCCACAGTCTGTGCCTAGGGCTACTTGAAGAGGAAACAAACCATAGAGACATAACTGAGAACTCCTTTATTTGTCAAGATTCAAAGAGCTACAACAAACCATGTTGGATTTAGAGTTCCAAATTCATCTATTTATATAGGAGAGAACAGAAGGAAACCTAAATATAAAAACTGCTACTGTACACGAACGCTTCAACCTAGAAGAACAAAATTTGGTGAGCCAAGTCGGATTTGTGTACTAATCATTACCACCAAGTATTATCAAGATCGGGTGAAAAAATATTTCCTTGTATTTCGGAAAATCGTTAATTCTTAGAAGCTTGGCAACCCCTCTCGATGAAAGTGCTTTTCCACAGTCTGTGCTGAGGGCTACTTGAAGGGGAAACAAACCATGGAGACAAAACTAAGACCTCCTTTATTTTGTAAAGTTTCAAAGAGCTACTACAAACCATGTTGGATTTAGAGTTCCAAATTCATCTATCTATATAGGAGAGAACAGAGGGAAAACTAAATATAAATACTACTACTGTAGATGAACGCTTCAACCTAGAAGAACAAAATTTGGTGAGCCAAGTGAAATGTGTGTACTGATCATTACCACCAAGTATCATCAAGATTGGGTGAAAAAAATATTTGCTGGTATTTGGGAAACTCGTTAATTCTTAGAAGCTTGGCAACCCCTCTCAATGAAAGTGCTTTTCCACAGTCTGTGCCTAGGGCTAGGAAGAGGAAACAAACCATAGACACAAAACTGAGAACTCCTTTATTTTGTCAAGTTTCAAAGAGCTTCTACGAACCATGTTGGATTTAGATTTCCAAATTCATCTATCTGTATAGGAGAGAACAGAGGGAAACCTAAATATAAAAACTGCTATTGTAGACGAACGCTTCAACCTAGAAGAAGAAAATTTGGTGAGCCAAGTGGGATTTGTGTACTGATCATTACCACCAAGTATCATCAAGATTGGATGAAAAAATATTTGCTGGTATTTCGGAAACTCGTTAATTCTTAGAAGGTTGGCAACCCCTCTCAGTGAAAGTGCTTTTCCACAGTCTGTGCATAGGGCTACTTAAAGAGAAAACAAACCATAGAGACAAAACTGAGAACTCCTTTATTTTGTCAAGTTTCAAAGAGCTTCTACTAACCATGTTGAATTTTGAGATCCAAATTCATCTATATATATAAGAGAGAACAGTGGGAAAACTAAATATAAAAAAATACTACTGTAGATGAACGCTTCAACCTAGAAGAAAAAAATTTGGTGAGCCAAGTGGAATATTTGTACTGATCATTACCATCAAGTATCATCAAGATCGGGTGAAAAAATATTTGCTGGTATTTCGGGAAGTCGTTAATTCTTAGAAGCTTGGCAACCCCTCTCAATGAAAGTGCTTTTCCACAGTCTGTGCTGAGGGCTACTTGAAGAGGAAAAAAACATAGAGACAAAACTGAGACCTCCTTTATTTTGTCAAGTTTCAAAAAGCTACTACAAATCATGTTGGATTTAGAGTTCCACATTCATCTATCTATATAGGAGAGAACAGAGGGAAAACTAAATATAAATACTACTAGTGTAGATGAACGCTTCAACCTAGAAGAACAAAATTTGGTGAGCCAAGTGGGATTTGTGTACTGATCATTACCACCAAGTATCATCAAGATTGGGTGAAAAATATTTGCTGGTATTTGGGAAACTCGTTAATTATTAGAAGCTTGGCAACCCCTCTCAATGAAAGTGCTTTTACACAGTCTGTGCTTAGGGCTACTTAAAGCGGAAACAAACCATAGAGACAAAACTGAGAACTCCTTTATTTTGTCAAGTTTCAAAGAGCTACTACAAACCATGTTGGATTTAAAGTTCCAAATTCATGTATCTATATAGGAGAGAGCAGAGGGAAACCTAAATATAAATACTGCTACTGTAGACGAATGCTTCAACCTGGAAGAACAAAATTTGGTGAGCCAAGTGGGATTTGTGTACTGATCATTACCACCAAGTTTCATCAAGATTGGGTGAAAAAATATTTGCTGGTATTTCGGAAATGCGTTAATTCTTAGATTCTTGACAACCCCTCTCAATGAAAGTGCTTTTCCACAGTCTGTGCTTAGGCTACTTGAAGAGGAAACAAACCATAGAGACAAAACTGAGAACTCCTTTATTTTGTGAAGATTCAAAGAGCTACTACGAACCATGTTAGATTTAGAGATCCAAATTCATCTATCTATATAGGACAGAGCATAGGGAATCCTAAATATAAAAACTGCTTCTGTAGATGAACACTTCAAACTAGAAGAACAAAGTTTGGTGAGCCAAGGGGGATTTGTGTACTGTTCATTACCACCAAGTATCCTCAAGATTGGGTGAAAAAATATTTGCTGGTATTTCGGAAACTCGTTAATTCTTAGAAGCTTGGCAACCCCTCTCAATGAAAGTGCTTTTCCACAGTCTGTGCATAGGACTACTTAAAGAGGAAACAAAGCACAGAGACAAAACTGAGCACTCCTTTATTTTGTCAAGTTTCAAAGAGCTACTACAAACCATGTTCGATTTAGAGTTCCAAATTCATCTATCTATATAGGAGAGAGCAGATGGAACCCTAAATATAAAAACTACTACTGTAGACGAACGCTTCAACCTAGAAGAACAAAATTTGGTGAGCCAAGTGGGATTTATGTACTGATCATTACCACCAAGTATCATCAAGATTGGGTGAAAAAGTGTTCGCTCGTATTTCGGAAACTTGTTAATTCTTAGAAGGTAGGCAACCCCTCTCAATGAAAGTGCTTTTACTCAGTCTGTGCTTAGGGCTACTTAAAGAGGAAACAAACCATAGAGACAAAACTGAGAACTCTTTTATTTTGTCAAGTTTCAAAGAGCTACTACAAACCATGTTGGATTTAGGGTTCCAAATTCATCTATCAATATAGGTGAGAGCAAATGGAAACCTAAATATAAAAACTACTACTGTAGACGAACGCTTCAACCTAGAAGAACAAAATTTGGTGAGCCAAGTGGGATTTGTGTATTGATCATTACCACAATGTATCATCAAGATTGGGTGAAAAAATATTTGCAGGTATTTATGAAACTCGTTAATTCTTAGAAGGTTGGCAACCCCTCTCGATGAGAGTGCTGTTCCACAGTCTGTGCCTAGGGCTATTTGAAAAGGAAACAAACCATAGAGACATAACTGAGAACTCCTTTATTTGTCAAGATTCAAAGAGCTACAACAAACCATGTTGGATTTATAGTTCCAAATTCATCTATTTATATAGGAGAGAACAGAAGGAAACCTAAATATAAAAACTGCTACTGTAAACGAACGCTTCAACCTAGAAGAACAAAATTTGGTTAGCCAAGTCGGATTTGTGTACTAATCATTACCACCAAGTATTATCAAGATCGTGTGAAAAAATATTTCCTTGTATTTCGGAAAATCGTTAATTCTTAGAAGCTTGGCAACCCCTCTCGATGAAAGTGCTTTTCCACAGTCTGTGCTGAGGGCTACTTGAAGGAGAAACAAACCATGGAGACAAAACTAAGACCTCCTTTATTTTGTAAAGTTTCAAAGAGCTACTACAAACCATGTTGGATTTAGAGTTCCAAATTCATCTATCTATATAGGAGAGAACAGAGGGAAAACTAAATATAAATACTACTACTGTAGATTAACGCTTCAACCTAGAAGAACAAAATTTGGTGACCCAAGTGAAATGTGTGTACTGATCATTACCACCAAGTATCATCAAGATTGGGTGAAAAAAATATTTGCTGGTATTTGGGAAACTCGTTAATTCTTAGAAGCTTGGCAACCCCTCTCAATGAAAGTGCTTTTCCACAGTCTGTGCCTAGGGCTAGGAAGAGGAAACAAACCATAGACACAAAACTGAGAACTCCTTTATTTTGTCAAGTTTCAAAGAGCTTCTACGAACCATGTTGGATTTAGATTTCCAAATTCATCTATCTGTATAGGAGAGAACAGAGGGAAACCTAAATATAAAAACTGCTACTGTAGACGAACGCTTCAACCTAGAAGAAGAAAATTTGGTGAGACAAGTGGGATTTGTGTACTGATCATTACCACCAAGTATCATCAAGATTGGATGAAAAAATATTTGCAGGTATTTCGGAAACTCGTTAATTCTTAGAAGGTTGGCAACCCCTCTCAGTGAAAGTGCTTTTCCACAGTCTGTGCATAGGGCTACTTAAAGAGAAAACAAACCATAGAGACAAAACTGAGAACTCCTTTATTTTGTCAAGTTTCAAAGAGCTTCTACTAACCATGTTGAATTTTGAGTTCCAAATTCATCTATATATATAAGAGAGAACAGTGGGAAAACTAAATATAAAAACTACTACTGTAGATGAACGCTTCAACCTAGAAGAACAAAATTTGGTGAGCCAAGTGGAATTTGTGTACTGATCATTACCATGAAGTATCATCAAGATCGGGTGAAAAAATATTTGCTGGTATTTCGGGAAGTCGTTAATTCTTAGAAGCTTGGCAACCCCTCTCAATGAAAGTGCTTTTCCACAGTCTGTGCTGAGGGCTACTTGAGGAGGTAAAAAACATAGAGACAAAACTGAGACCTCCTTTTTTTTGTCAAGTTTGAAAGAGCTACTACAAATCATGTTAAATTTAGAGTTCCACATTCATCTATCTATATAGGAGAGAACAGAGGGAAAACTAAATATAAAAACTACTAGTGTAGATGAAAGCTTCAACCTAGAAGAACAAAATTTGGTGAGCCAAGTGGGATTTGTGTACTGATCATTACCACCAAGTATCATCAAGATTGGGTGAAAAATATTTGCTGGTATTTGGGAAAGTCGTTAATTATTAGAAGCTTGGCAACCCCTCTCAATGAAAGTGCTTTTACACAGTCTGTGCTTAGGGCTACTTAAAGCGGAAACAAACCATAGAGACAAAACTGAGAACTCCTTTATTTTGTCAAGTTTCAAAGAGCTACTACAAACCATGTTGGATTTAAAGTTCCAAATTCATGTATCTATATAGGAGAGAGCAGAGGGAAACCTAAATATAAATACTGCTACTGTAGACGAACGCTTCAACCTAGAAGAACAAAATTTGGTGAGCCAAGTGGGATTTGTGTACTGATCATTACCACCAAGTTTCATCAAGATTGGGTGAAAAAATATTTGCTGGTATTTCGGAAATGCGTTAATTCTTAGATTCTTGACAACCCCTCTCAATGAAAGTGCTTTTCCACAGTCTGTGCTTAGGGCTACTTGAAGAGGAAACAAACCATAGAGACAAAACTGAGAACTCCTTTATTTTGTGAAGATTCAAAGAGCTACTACGAACCATGTTGGATTTAGAGATCCTAATTCATCTATCTATATAGGACAGAGCAGAGGGAATCCTAAATATAAAAACTGCTTCTGTAGATGAACACTTCAACCTAGAAGAACAAAATTTGGTGAGCCAAGTGGGATTTGTGTACTGTTCATTACCACCAAGTATCCTCAAGATTGGGTGAAAAAATATTTGCTGGTATTTCGGAAACTCGTTAATTCTTAGAAGCTTGGCAACCCCTCTCAATGAAAGTGCTTTTCCACAGTCTGTGCATAGGACTACTTGAAGAGGAAACAAACCATAGAGACAAAACTGATAACTCCTTTATTTTGTCAAGTTTCAAAGTGCTACTATGAACCATGTTGGATTTAGAGTTCCAAATTCATCTATCTATATCAGAGAGAACAGAAGGAAACCTAAATATAAAAACTGCTACTGTACACGAACGCTTCACCCTAGAAGAACAAAATTTCATGAGCCAAGTGGGATTTGTGTACAAATCATTACCACCAAGTATCATCAAGATTGGGTGAAAAAATATTTGCTGGTATTTCGGAAACTCGTTAATTTTTAGAAGGTTGGCAACCCCTCTCAATGAAAGTGCTTTTCCACAGTCTGTGCCTAGGGCTACTTGAAGAGGAAACAAACCATAGAGACAAAACTGAGAACTCCTTTATTTTGTCAAGTTTCAAAGAGCTACTACAAACCATGTTGGATTTAGAGTTCCAAATTCATCTATCTATATAGGAGAGAACAGAGGGAAAACTAAATATAAATACTACTACTGTAGATGAACGCTTCAACCTAGAAGAACAAAATTTGGTGAGCCAAGTGAAATGTGTGTACTGATCATTACCACCAAGTATCATCAAGATTGGGTGAAAAAAATATTTGCTGGTATTTGGGAAACTCGTTAATTCTTAGAAGCTTGGCAACCCCTCTCAATGAAAGTGCTTTTCCACAGTCTGTGCCTAGGGCTAGGAAGAGGAAACAAACCATAGACACAAAACTGAGAACTCCTTTATTTTGTCAAGTTTCAAAGAGCTTCTACGAACCATGTTGGATTTAGATTTCCAAATTCATCTATCTGTATAGGAGAGAACAGATGGAAACCTAAATATAAAAACTGCTACTGTAGACGAACGCTTCAACCTAGAAGAAGAAAATTTGGTGAGCCAAGTGGGATTTGTGTACTGATCATTACCACCAAGTATCATCAAGATTGGATGAAAAAATATTTGCTGGTATTTCGGAAACTCGTTAATTCTTAGAAGGTTGGCAACCCCTCTCAGTGAAAGTGCTTTTCCACAGTCTGTGCATAGGTCTACTTAAAGAGAAAACAAACCATAGAGACAAAACTGAGAACTCCTTTATTTTGTCAAGTTTCAAAGAGCTTCTACTAACCATGTTGAATTTTGAGTTCCAAATTCATCTATATATATAAGAGAGAACAGTGGGAAAACTAAATATAAAAACTACTACTGTAGATGAACGCTTCAACCTAGAAGAACAAAATTTGGTGAGCCAAGAGGAATTTGTGTACTGATCATTACCATCAAGTATCATCAAGATCGGGTGAAAAAATATTTGCTGGTATTTCGGAAATGCGTTAATTCTTAGATTCTTGACAACCCCTCTCAATGAAAGTGCTTTTCCACAGTCTGTGCTTAGGGCTACTTGAAGAGGAAACAAACCATAGAGACAAAACTGAGAACTCCTTTATTTTGTGAAGATTCAAAGAGCTACTACGAACCATGTTGGATTTAGAGATCCTAATTCATCTATCTATATAGGACAGAGCAGAGGGAATCCTAAATATAAAAACTGCTTCTGTAGATGAACACTTCAACCTAGAAGAACAAAATTTGGTGAGCCAAGTGGGATTTGTGTACTGTTCATTACCACCAAGTATCCTCAAGATTGGGTGAAAAAATATTTGCTGGTATTTCGGAAACTCGTTAATTCTTAGAAGCTTGGCAACCCCTCTCAATGAAAGTGCTTTTCCACAGTCTGTGCATAGGACTACTTGAAGAGGAAACAAACCATAGAGACAAAACTGATAACTCCTTTATTTTGTCAAGTTTCAAAGTGCTACTATGAACCATGTTGGATTTAGAGTTCCAAATTCATCTATCTATATCAGAGAGAACAGAAGGAAACCTAAATATAAAAACTGCTACTGTACACGAACGCTTCACCCTAGAAGAACAAAATTTCATGAGCCAAGTGGGATTTGTGTACAAATCATTACCACCAAGTATCATCAAGATTGGGTGAAAAAATATTTGCTGGTATTTCGGAAACTCGTTAATTTTTAGAAGGTTGGCAACCCCTCTCAATGAAAGTGCTTTTCCACAGTCTGTGCCTAGGGCTACTTGAAGAGGAAACAAACCATAGAGACAAAACTGAGAACTCCTTTATTTTGTCAAGTTTCAAAGAGCTACTACAAACCATGTTGGATTTAGAGTTCCAAATTCATCTATCTATATAGGAGAGAACAGAGGGAAAACTAAATATAAATACTACTACTGTAGATGAACGCTTCAACCTAGAAGAACAAAATTTGGTGAGCCAAGTGAAATGTGTGTACTGATCATTACCACCAAGTATCATCAAGATTGGGTGAAAAAAATATTTTTGGTATTTGGGAAACTCGTTAATTCTTAGAAGCTTGGCAACCCCTCTCAATGAAAGTGCTTTTCCACAGTCTGTGCCTAGGGCTAGGAAGAGGAAACAAACCATAGACACAAAACTGAGAACTCCTTTATTTTGTCAAGTTTCAAAGAGCTTCTACGAACCATGTTGGATTTAGATTTCCAAATTCATCTATCTGTATAGGAGAGAACAGATGGAAACCTAAATATAAAAACTGCTACTGTAGACGAACGCTTCAACCTAGAAGAAGAAAATTTGGTGAGCCAAGTGGGATTTGTGTACTGATCATTACCACCAAGTATCATCAAGATTGGATGAAAAAATATTTGCTGGTATTTCGGAAACTCGTTAATTCTTAGAAGGTTGGCAACCCCTCTCAGTGAAAGTGCTTTTCCACAGTCTGTGCATAGGGCTACTTAAAGAGAAAACAAACCATAGAGACAAAACTGAGAACTCCTTTATTTTGTCAAGTTTCAAAGAGCTTCTACTAACCATGTTGAATTTTGAGTTCCAAATTCATCTATATATATAAGAGAGAACAGTGGGAAAACTAAATATAAAAACTACTACTGTAGATGAACGCTTCAACCTAGAAGAACAAAATTTGGTGAGCCAAGTGGAATTTGTGTACTGATCATTACCATCAAGTATCATCAAGATCGGGTGAAAAAATATTTGCTGGTATTTCGGGAAGTCGTTAATTCTTAGAAGCTTGGCAACCCCTCTCAATGAAAGTGCTTTTCCACAGTCTGTGCCTAGGGCTACTTGAAGAGGAAACAAACCATAGAGACAAAACTGAGAACTCCTTTATTTTGTCAAGTTTCAAAGAGCTACTACAAACCATGTTGGATTTAGAGTTCCACATTCTTCTATCTATATAGGAGAGAACAAAGGGAAAACTAAATATAAAAACTACTACTGTAGATGAACGCTTCAACCTAGAAGAACGAAATTTGGTGAGCCAAGTGGGATTTGTGTACTGATCATTACCACCAAGTTTCATCAAGATTGGGTGAAAAAATATTTGCTGGTATTTCGGAAATGCGTTAATTCTTAGAAGCTTGACAACCCCTCTCAATGAAAGTGCTTTTCCACAGTCTGTGCTTAGGGCTACTTGAAGAGGAAACAAACCATAGAGACAAAAGTGAGAACTCCTTTATTTTGTGAAGTTTCAAAGAGCTACTACGAACCTTGTTGGATTTGGAGTTCCAAATTCATCTATCTATTTAGGACAGAGCAGAGGGAATCCTAAATATAAAAACTGCTTCTGTAGACGAACGCTTCAACCTAGAAGAACAAAATTTGGTGAGCCAAGTGGGATTTGTATACTGATCATTACCACCAAGTATCATCAATATTGGGTGAAAAAATATTTGCAGGTATTTCGGAAACTCGTTAATTCTTAGAAGTTTGGCAACCCTCTCAATGAAAGTGCTTTTCCACAGTCTGTGCCTAGGGCTACTTGAAGAGAAAACAAACCATAGATACAAAACTGAGAACTCCTTTATTTTGTCAAGTGTCAAAGAGCTACTCCAAACCATGTTGGATTTAGTGTTCCAAATTCATCTATCTATATTGGAGAGAACAGAATGAAACCTAAATATAAAAACTGCTACTGTACACGAACGCTTCAACCTATAAGAACAAAATTTGGTGAGCCAAGTGGGATTTGTGTGCTGATCATTACCACCAAGTATCATCAAGATTGCGTAAAAAAATACTTGCTGGTATTTCGGAAACTCGTTAATTCTTAGAAGCTTGACAACCCCTTTCGATGAAAGTGCTTTTCCATTGTCTGTGCCTAGGGCTACTTGAGAGGAAACAAACCATAGAGAAAAAACTGATAACTCCTTTATTTTGTCAAGTTTCAAAGAGCTACTACAAACCATGTTGGATTTAGAGTTCCAAATTCATCTATCTATATAGGATTGAGCAGATGGAAATCTAAATATAAAAACTGCTACTGTAGACGAACGGTTCAACCTAGAAGAACAAAATTTGGTGAGCCAAGTGGGATTTGTGTACTGATCATTACCACCAAGTATCATCAAGATTTGGTGAAAAAATATTTGCAGGTATTTCAAAAACTCGTTAATTCTTAGAAGGTTGGCAACCCCTCTCAATGAAAGTGCTTTTCCACAGTCTGTGCCTAGGGAAACTTGAAGAGGAAACAAACCATAGAGACAAAACTGAGAACTCCTTTATTTTGTCAAGTTTCAAAGAGCTACTACAAACCATGTTGGATTTATAGTTCCACATTCATCTATCTATATAGGAGAGAACAGAGGGAAAACTAAATATAAAAACTACTACTGTGGATGAACGCTTCAACCTAGAAGAACAAAATTGGGTGAGCCAAGTGGGATTTGTGTACTGATCATTTCCACCAAGTATCATCAAGATTGGCTGAAAAAATATATGCTGGAATTTCGGAAACGCGTTAATTCTTAGAAGCTTGACAACCCCTCTCAATGAAAGTGCTTTTCCACAGTCTGTGCTTTGGGGTACTTTAAGAGGAAACAAACCATAGAGACAAAACTGAGAACTCCTTTATTTTGTGAAGTTTCAAAGAGCTACTACGAACCGTGTTGGATTTAGAGTTCCAAATTCATCTATCTATATAAAAAAGAGCAGAGGGAATCTTAAATATAAAAACTGCTTCTGTAGACGAACGCTTCAACCTAGAAGAACAAAATTTTGAGCCAAGTGGGATTTGTGTACTGATCATTACCACCAAGTATCATCAATATTGGGTGAAAAAATATTTGCAGGTATTTCGTATACTCGTTAATTCTTAGAAGCTTGGCAACCCCTCTCAATGAAAGTGCTTTTCCACAGTCTGAGCCTAGGGCTACTTGAAGAGGAAACAAACCATAGATACAAAACTGAGAACTCCTTTATTTTGTCAAGTTTCAAAGAGCTGCTCCAAACCATGTTGGATTTAGAGTTCCAAATTCATCTATCTATATAGGAGAGAACAGAAGGAAACCTAAATATAAAAACTGCTTCTGTACAGGAACGCTTCAACCTAGAAGAACAAAATTTGGTGAGCCAAGAGGGATTTCTGTACTGATCATTACCACCAAGTATCATCAAGATTGGGTAAAAGAAATATTTGCTGGTATTTCGGAAACTCCTTAATTCTTAGAAGCTTGGCAACCCCTCTCGATGAAAGTGCTTTTCCACAGTCTGTGCCTAGGGCTACTTGAAGACTAAAAAACCATAGAGACAAAACTGAGAACTCCTTTATTTTGTCAAGTTTCAAAGAGATACTACAAACCATGTTGGATTTAGAGTTCCAAATTCATCTATTTATATAGGAGAGAACAGAGGGAAACCTAAATATAAAAACTGCTACTGTACACGAACGCTTCAACCTAGGAGAACAAAATTTGGTGAGCCAAGTGCAATTTGTGTACTGATCATTACCACCAAGTATCATCAAAATTGTGTGAAAAAATATTGGCTGGTATTTCGGGAAGTCGTTAATTCTTAGAAGCTTGGCAACCCCTCTCAATGAAAGTGCTTTTCCACAGTCTGTGCTGAGGGCTACTTGAAGAGGAAAAAACCATAGAGACAAAACTGAGACCTCCTTTATTTTATCAAGTTTCAAAGAGCTACTACAAATCATGTTGGATTTAGAGTTCCACATTCATCTATCTATATAGGAGAGAACAGAGGGAAAACTAAATATAAAAACTACTACTGTAGATGAACGCTTCAACCTAGAAGAACAAAATATGTTGAGCCAAGTGGGATTTGGGTACTTATCATTACCACCAAGTATCATCAAGATTGGGTGAAAAAATATTTGCTGGTATTTCGGAAACTCGTTAATTCTTAGAAGGTTGGAAACCCCTATCAATGAAAGTGCTTTTCCACAGTCTGTGCCGACGGGTACTTGAACAGGAAACAAACCATAGAGACAAAACTGATAACTCCTATATTTTGTCACGTTTCAAAGTGCTACTACAAACCATGTTGGATTTAGTGTTCCAAATTCATCTATCTATATCAGAGAGAACAGAAGGATACCTAAATATAAAAACTGCTACTGTACACGAACGCTTCAACCTAGAAGAACAAAATTTCATGAGCCTAGTGGGATTTGTGTACAAATCATTACCACCAAGTATCATCAAGATCGGGTGAAAAAATATTTGCTGGTATTTCGGAAACTCCTTAATTCTTAGAAGCTTGGCAACTTCTCTCAATGAAAGTGCTTTTCCACAGTCTGTGATTTGGGCTACTTAAAGAGGAAACAAACCATAGAGACAAAACTGAGAACTCCTTTATTTTGTCAAGTTTCAAGGAGCTACTACAAACCATGTTGGATTTAGAGTTCCAAATTCATCTATCTATATAGGAGAGAGCAGATGGAAATATAAATATAAAAACTGCTACTGTAGACGAACGGTTCAACCTAGAAGAACAAAATTTGGTGAGCCAAGTGGGATTTGTGTACTGATCATTACCACCAAGTATCATCAAGATTGGGTGAAAAAATATTTGCTGGTATTTCGGAAACTCGTTAATTCTTAGAAGGTTGGCAACCCCTCTCAATGAAAGTGCTTTTCCACAGTCTGTGCTGAGGGCTACTTGAAGAGGAAACAAACCATAGAGACAAAACTGAGAACTCCTTTATTTTGTCAAGTTTCAAAGAGCTACTACAAACCATGTTGGATTTATAGTTCCACATTCATCTATCTATATAGGAGAGAACAGAGGGAAAACTAAATATAAAAACTACTACTGTAGATGAACGCTTCAACCTAGAAGAACAAAATTTGGTGAGCCAAGTGGGATTTGTGTACTGATCATTACCAATAAGTATCATCAAGATTGGGTGAAAAAACATTTGCTGGTATTTCGGAAACTCGTTAATTCTTAGAAGCTTGACAACCCCTCTCAATGAAAGTGCTTTTACACAGTCTGTGCTTAGGGCTACTTAAAGAGGAAACAAACCATAGAGACAAAACTGAGAACTCCTTTATTTTGTCAAGTTTCAAAGAGCTACTACAAACCATGTTGGATTTAGAGTTCCAAATTCATCTATCTATATAGGATTGAGCAGATGGAAATCTAAATATAAAAACTGCTACTGGAGACGAACGCTTCAACCTAGAAGAACAAAATTTCGTGAGCCAAGTGGGATTTGTGTACTGATCATTACCACCAAGTATCATCAAGATTGGGTGAAAAAATATTTGCAGATATTTCGGAAACTCGTTAATTCTTAGAAGTTTGGCAACCCCTCTCAATGAAAGTGCTTTTCCACAGTGTGTGCCTAGGGCTACTTGAAGATTAAACAAACCATAGAGAAAAAACTGAGAACTCCTTTATTTTGTCAAGTTTCAAAGAGCTACTACAAACCATGTTGGATTTAGAGTTCCAAATTCATCTATCTATATGGGAGAGAACACAAGGAAACCTAATAATAAAAAGTGCTACTGTACACGAACGCTTCAACCGAGAAGTACAAATTTCGTGAGCCAAGTAGGATTTGTGTACTAATCATTACCACGAAGTATCATCAAGATCTGGTGAAAAAATATTTGCTGGTACTTCGGAAACTCGTTAATTCTTAGAAGCTTGGCAAGCCCTCTCAATGAAAGTGCTTTTCCACAGTCTGCGCTGAGGGCTACTTGAAGAAAAAACAAACCATAGAGACAAAAATGAGAACTCCTTTATTTTGTAAAGTTTCAAAGAGCTACTACAAACCATGTTGGATTTATAGTTCCACATTCATCTATCTATATAGGAGAGAACAGAGGGAAAACTAAATATAAAAACTACTACTGTATATGAACGCTTCAACCTAGAAGAACAAAATTTCGTGAGCCAAGTGGGATTTGTGTACTAATCATTACCACCAAGTATCATCAAGATCGGGTGAAAAAATATTTGCTGGTATTTCGGAAACTCGTTAATTCTTAGAAGGTTGGCAACCCCTATCAATGAAAGTGCTTTTACACAGTCTGTGCCTAGGGCTACTTGAAGAGGAAACAAACCATAGAGACAAAACTGAGAACTCCTTTATTTTGTCAAGTTTCAAAGAGCTACTACAAACCATGTTGGATTTAGAGTTCCAAAAACATCTATCTATATAGGAGAGAACAGAAGGAAACCTAAATAAAAAACTGCTACTGTACACGAACGCTTCAAACTAGAAGAACAAAATTTCCTGAGCCAAGTGGGATTTGTGTACTAATCATTACCACCAAGTATCATCAAGATCGGGTGAAAAAAATATTTGCTGGTATTTCGGGAAGTCGTTAATTCTTAGAAGCTTTGCAACCCCTCTCAATGAAAGTGCTTTTCCACAGTCTGTGCTGAGGGCTACTTGAAGAGGAAACAAACCATAGAGACAAAAATGAGAACTCCTTTATTTTGTAAAGTTTCAAAGAGCTACTACAAACCCATGTTGGATTTAGAGTTCCACATTCATCTATCTATATAGGAGAGAAGAGAGGGAAAACTAAATATAAAAACTACTATTGTAGACGAACGCTTCAACCTAGAAGAACAAAATTTGGTGAGCCAAGTGGGATTTGTGTACTGATCATTACCACCAAGTATCATCAAGATTGGGTGAAAAATATTTGCTGGAATTTGGGAAAATCGTTAATTATTAGAAGCTTGGCAACCCCTCTCAATGAAAGTGCTTTTACACAGTCTGTGCTTAGGGCTACTTAAAGGGAAACAAACCATTGAGACAAAACTGAGAACCTTTATTTTGTCAAGTTTCAAAGAGCTACTACAAACCATGTTTGGATTTAGAGTTCCAAATTCTTCTATCTATATAGGAAAGAGCAGAGGGAAACCCAAATATAAAAACTGCTATTGTAGACGAACACTTCAACCTAGAAGAACAAAATTTGGTGAGCCAAGTGGGATTTGTGTACTGATCATTACCACCAAGTATCATAAAGATTGGGTGAAAAAATATTTGCTGGTATTTCGGAAACGCGTTAATTCTTAGAATCCTTGACAACCCCTCTCAATGAAAGTGCTTTTCCACAGTCTGTGCTTAGGGGCTACTTGAAGAGGAAACAAACCATAGAGACAAAACTGAGAACTCCTTTATTTTGTCAAGTTTCAAAGAGCTACTACGAACCATGTTGGATTTAGAGTTCCAAATTCATCTATCTATATAGGAGAGATCAGAGGGAATCCTATATATAAAAACTGCTTCTGTAGACGAACGCTTCAACCTAGATGAACAAAATTTGGTGAGCCAAGTGGGATTTGTGTACTGAACATTACCACCAAGTATCATCAAGTTTCGGTGAAAAAATATTTGCTGGTATTTCGGAAACGCGTTAATTCTTAGAAGCTTGACAACCCCTCTCAATGAAGTGCTTTTACACAGTCTGTGCTTAGGGCTACATAAAGAGGAAACAAACCATAGAGACAAAACTGAGAACTCCTTTATTTTGTCAAGTTTCATAGAGCTACAACAAACCATGTTGGATTTAGAGTTCCAAATTCATCTATCTATATAGGATTGAGCAGATGGAAATCTAAATATAAAAACTGCTACTGTAGACGAACGGTTCAACCTAGAAGAACAAAATTTGGTTAGCCAAGTGGGATTTGTGTACTGATCATTACCACCAAGTATCATCAAGATTGGGTGAAAAAATATTTGCAGGTATTTCGGAAACTCGTTAATTCTTAGAAGGTTGGCAACCCCTCTCAATGAAAGTGCTTTTCCACAGTCTGTGCCTAGGGCTACTTGAAGAGAAAACAAACCATAGAGACAAAACTGAGAACTCCTTTATTTTGTCAAGTTTCAAAGAGCTACTACAAACCATGTTGGATTTAGAGTTCGAAATTCATCTATCTATATAATAGAGAACATAAAGAAACCTAATAATACAAAGTGCTACTGTACACGAACGCTTCAACCGAGAAGAACAAAATTTCGTGAGCCAAGTGGGATTTGTGTACTAATCATTACCACCAAGTTTCATCAAGATCGGGTGAAAAAATATTTGCTGGTATTTCGGAAATGCGTTAATTCTTAGAAGCTTGACAACCCCTCTCAATGAAAGTGCTTTTCCCACAGTCTGTGCTTAGGGCTACAAGAAGAGGAAACAAACCATAGAGACAAAACTGAGAACTCCTTTATTTTGTGAAGTTTCAAAGAGCTACTACGAACCATGTTTGATTTAGAGTTCCAAATTCATCTATCTATTTAGGACAGAGCAGAGGAATCCTAAATATAAAAACTGCTTCTGTAGATGAACGCTTCAACCTAGAACAACAAAATTTGGTGAGCCAAGTTGGATTTGTGTACTGATCATTACCACCAAGTATCATCAAGATTGGGTGAAAAAATATTTGCTGGTATTTCGGAAACTCGTTAATTCTTAGAAGCTTCACAACCCCTCTCAATGAAAGTGCTTTTCCACAGTCTGTGCTTAGGGCTACTTAAAGAGGAAACAAACCATAGAGACAAAACTGAGAACTCCTTTATTTTGTCAAGTTTCAAAGAGCTACTACAAACCATGTTGGATTTAGAGATCCACATTCATCTATCTATATAGGAGAGAACAGAGGGAAAACTAAATTTAAAAACTACTACTGTAGATGAACGCTTCAACCTAGAAGAACAAAATTTGGTGAGCCAAGTAGGATTTGTGTACTGATCATTACCACCAAGTTTCATCAAGATTGGGTGAAAAAATATTTGCTGGTATTTCGGAAATGCGTTAATTCTTAGATTCTTGACAACCCCTCTCAATGAAAGTGCTTTTCCACAGTCTGTGCTTAGGGCTACTTGAAGAGGAAACAAACCATATAGACAAAACTGAGAACTCCTTTATTTTGTGAAGATTCAAAGAGCTACTACGAACCATGTTGGATTTAGAGTTCCAAATTCATCTATCTATATAGGACAGAGCAGAGGGAATCCTAAATATAAAAACTGCTTCGGTAGATGAACACTTCAACCTAGAAGAACAAAATTTGGTGAGCCAAGTGGGATTTGTGTACTGATCATTACCACCAAGTATCATCAAGATTGGGTGAGAAATATTTGTTGATATTTGGGAAACTCGTTAATTCTTAGAAGCTTGGCAACCCCTCTCGATGAAAGTGCTTTTCCACAGTCTTTGCCTAGGGCTATGAAGAGGAAACAAACCATAGAGACAAAACTGAGAACTCCTTTATTTTGTCAAGTTTCAAAGAGCTACTACGAACCATGTTGGATTTAGAGTTCCAAGTTCATCTATCTATATAGGAGAGAGCAGAGGAAACCTAAATATAAAAACTGCTACTGTAGACGAACACTTCAAGCTAGAAGAACAAAATTTGGTGAGCCAAGTGGGATTTTTGTACTGATCATAAAAACCAAGTATCATCAAGATTGGGTGAAAAATATTTGCAGGTATTTCGGAAATGCGTTAATTCTTAGAAGCTTGACAACCCCCTCTCAATGAAAGTGCTTTTCTACAGTCGGTGCTTAGGGCTACTTAAAGAGGAAAACAAACTATTTAGACAAAACTGAGAACTCCTTTATTTTGTCAAGTTTCAAAGAGCTACTACGAACAATGTTGGATTTAGAGTTCCAAATTCATCTATCTATATAGGAGAGAGCAGAGGGAATCCTAAATATAAAAACCGCTACTGTAGACGAACGCTTCAACCTAGAAGAACAAAATTTGGTTAGCCAAGTGGGATTTGTGTATTGATCATTACCACCAAGTATCATAAAGATTGGGTGAAAAAATATTTGCTGGTATTTCGGAAACTCGTTAATTCTTAGAAGGTTGGAAACCCCTATCAATGAAAGTGCTTTTACACATTCTGTGCCTAGGGCTACTTGAAGAGGAAACAAACCATAGAGACAAAACTGAGAACTCCTTTATTTTGTGAAGATTCAAAGAGCTACTAAAAACCATGTTGGATTTAGAGTTCCAAATTCATCTATCTTTATAGGACAGAGCAGAGGGAAGCCTAAATATAAAAACTGATTCTGTAGACGAACACTTCAACCTAGAAGAACAAAATTTGGTGAGCCAAGTGGGATTTGTGTACTGATCATTACCACCAAGTATCATCAAGATTGGGTGAAAAAATATTTTCTGGTATTTCGGAAACTCGATAATTCTTAGAAGCTTTACAACCCCTCTCAATGAAAGTGCTTTTCCACAGTCTGTGCTTAGGGCTACTTAAAGAGGAAACAAACCATAGAGACAAAACTGAGAACTCCTTTATTTTGTCAAGTCTCAAAGAGCTACTACAAACCATGTTGGATTTAGAGTTCCAAATTCATCTATCTATATACGAGAGAGCAGATGGAAAATATAAATATAAAAACTGCTACTGTAGACGAACGCTTCAAGCTAGAAGAACAAAATTTGGTGAGCCAAGTGGGATTTGTGTATTGATCATTAGCACCAAGTATCCTCAAGATTAGGTGAAAAAATATTTGCAGGTATTTCGGAAACTCGTTAATTCTTAGAAGGTTGGCAACCCCTCTCAATGAAAGTGCTTTTCCACAGTCTGTGCCTAGGACTACTTGAAGAGGAAACAAACCATAGAGACAAAATTGAGAACTCCTTTATTTTGTCAAGTTTCAAAGAGCTACTACAAACCATGTTGGATTTAGAGTTCCAAATTCATCTATCTATATAGGAGCGAGCAGAGGAAAACCTAAATATAAAAAATGCTACTGTAGACGAACGCTTCAACCTAGAAGAACAAAATTTGGTGAGCCAAGTGGGATTTGTGTACTGATAATTAAAACCAAGTATCATCAAGATTGGGTGAAAAAATATTTGCAGGTATTTCGGAAATGCGTTAATTCTTAGAAGCTTGACAACCCCTCTCAATGAAAGTGCTTTGAAACAGTCTTTGCCTAGGGCTATGAAGAGGAAACAAACCATAGAGAAAAAACTGAGAACTCCTTTATTTTGTCAAGTTTCAAAGAGCTACTATGAACCATGTTGGATTTAGAGTTCCAAGTTCATCTATCTATATAGGAGAGAGCAGAGGAAACCTAAATATAAAAACTGCTACTGTAGACGAACGCTTCAACCTAGAAGAACAAAATTTGGTGAGCCAAGTGGAATTTGTGTACTGATCATTACCACCAAGTATCATCAAGATTGGGTAAAAAAATATTTGCTGGTATTTCGGAAACACGTTAATTCTTAGAATCTTGACAACCCCTCTCAATGAAAGTGCTTTTACACAGTCTGTGCTGAGGGGTACTTGAAGAGGAAACAAACCATCGAGACAAAACTGAGAACTCCTTTATTTTGTCAAGTTTCAAAGAGCTACTACAAACCATGTTGGATTTAGAGTTCCAAATTCATCTATCTATATAGGAGAGAACAGGGAATCCTAAATATAAAAACTGCTACTGTACACGAACGCTTCAACCTAGAAGAACAAAATTTGGTGAGCCAAATGAGACTTGTGTACTGATCATTACCACCAAGTATCATCAAGATTGGGTGAAAAAAATATTTGCTGGTATTTCGGAAACTCGTTAATTCTTAGAAGCTTGGCAACCCCTCTCAATGAAAGTGCTTTTCCACAGTCTGAGCCTAGGGCTACGTGAAGAGGAAACAAACCATAGAGACAAAACTGAGAACTCCTTTATTTTGTCAAGTTTCAAAGAGCTACTACGAACCATGTTGGATTTAGATTTCCAAATTCATCTATCTATATAGGAGAGAACAGAGGGAAACCTAAATATAAAAACTGCTACTGTAGACGAACGCTTCAACCTAGAAGAACAAAATTTGGTGAGCCAAGTGGGATTTGAGTACTGTTCATTACCACCAAGTATCCTCAAGATTAGGTGAAAAAATATTTGCTGGTATTTCAGAAACTCGTTAATTCTTAGAAGCTTGGCAACCCCTCTCAATGAAAGTGCTTTTCCACAGTCTGTGCATAGGACTAATTAAAGAGGAAACAAAGCATAGGGACAAAACTGAGCACTCCTTTATTTTGTCAAGTTTCAAAGAGCTACTAAAAACCATGTTCGATTTAGAGTTCCAAATTCATCTATCTATATAGGAGAGAGCAGATGGAAACCTAAATATAAAAACTACTACTGTAGACGAACGCTTCAACCTAGAAGAACAAAATTTCGTGAGCCCAAGTGGGATTTATGTACTGATCATTACCACCAAGTATCATCAAGATTGGGTGAAAAAGTGTTCGCTCGTATTTCGGAAACTTGTTAATTCTTAGAAGGTAGGCAACCCCTCTCAATGAAAGTGCTTTTACTCAGTCTGTGCTTAGGGCTACTTAAAGAGGAAACAAACCGTAGAGACAAAACTGAGAACTCCTTTATTTTGTCAAGTTTCAAAGAGCTACTACAAACCATGTTGGATTTAGTGTTTCAAAT